>NC_073355.2:6642500-6782500 GCF_027580225.2 Misgurnus anguillicaudatus
ACACTGCTGTAGATCGTCTCGGTTATGTATGTAACCCTTGCTCCCTGAAGGAAGCGAACGGAGACGTCATGTCCAGTCGCCACAGTTTGCTGTTCCACTGCTGATACCGGCCAGGCCTGATGCTCGGCTTTCTCAGCAAAAATAGCTGATTTGGTATTGAACCTGCTGCTCATTAAATCCTTGCGGGGCGCCGCTGGCAGATGCAAATACCTGCATGCCAAGTTCATTGGCGTTTTAGTCGTTTCTCAAAGTAGATTGGTCCCACGAAGCGTTCCCAATTTGTTGGTCACAATGTAGTCTCAGCCTCAGACGTCATGCCCACAGACTGTTGGCTAAACGACTGATGTTTTTCGTACACTTTTCTGGAAACCCTGTGAGAATGTCAAAGTCGTCTTTGATTGGTTGAAATAAACCGGATTTCCAGGAGACGCGAGTGTTGCGATTAGTTTCGGTCCCTGGAAAACAAAGCTCTGACGTTCCATTGAGGAAGAGAATCAGTCGTGTTTACGTGGATAATAATGACCAGTTATCATGATCAGCTAAACATTCGATTCTCAAAAATAGGCAAAGTTGTGGCATAGACTCTCTGAAAGACGTCCAAGAGTTTTGCTTGAGGCAGTCAGTGGAGTCAAAAAGTTTGGTTCTCCTGAATTGCTTGTATGTGTTAAAAAGTGAAGAGATATGCTTCAAACAGATGTTTAACGGGAGCGCCACATTGGTGTGGCTGTTGATGAAGTGCACAACGTTGTTCTATGGTGAGTAATGTTGTTTGTTTAGATGCTATTCGGTTGCGGCTGGTTATTTCAATAACTGACTTGTTGCCAGCCGGCTCGTAATTGTGGGGAGTCCGAAAATTGACGCTAGACGAAACAAACTGTGATTGGTTGTTTTGACATGTCGGTCAAACAGCTTGTGGCGGGCTTTGTCCAGAAAAAGCAGCGAAAAACACCAGACCTTCAGTACTGGCTATGCGAGACTAGTCACAATGTGACGTCTCCGTTCCCTTCCTTCAGGGAACAAGGATTACATACGTAACCGAGACAATCTACAGCAGTGTTTCTCAATTCCAGACCTTGGCCCACCCAAAATGTTTTAGATGTCTCCTTATTTTAAACATCTGATTCAACTCAGCAGCTTTAGTGTGTTAATTAGGGAGATATTCAGAGGCAAAACCCTCTAGTGCATCTGACATGTTTTCTTGCAAATGAGCATTTTTGTCAGCCTTTTACTCAATTTTGCCAAGAAACCAGTATTTCTGAATGGCCTGAGGCTGGGAATAAACGGTTTTGAATTTGATGGATGTGTAGTATCATCTCATGTTTGATAGAGATGGCATTTAGCGTTTAGCTCTTTATTTCAAAAATTCCGGAAGGAGGTTGATGAGTTGAATCAGGTGTTTTATATGAGGAGACATCTAAAACATTCAGGGAGGGGGGTTGAGGTCTGTAGTAGATGAACAGAGTTCTACAGTATAATTTAATTTACAACAGTTTACTATCCTGGAGTTCCCCCTGTGGTATTAATGCATGATTATTTTATAAAAATAAAATATTATTATATTTGCATTGCTAAGTTTGTGTACTTGTGGGTCGTCTTTGTTATTTGGTGCCCAAAATCAAAATTTTTGAACCTGATAGTGAAATGATCACCAAAAACATAGAATTGTTTGTTATTTTACTGGGTTCTACTAAGAATCTGATCAGCAATTAAACGCTATATGGAGAAAATTAACATTGTTGTTGAGCTAGAAAATTTGGGCATTAAATGGATTAATATTGTCATACCTAAGCATATAACACCAGCATCTTCATGATGTCCACAGTCATTTGATCCTAGTCCATTGTGTTTGCACTGTATAAGACTGCTCTCATTTCCAGAACATGCAACATCATCCAGCCAGATTGGGTCACTCTCCTGGCCAAAAGAAGCCTCACTGTTTGCACTAAGAGCTTTTCCACACCCCATCTGTCTGCACACCACATCAGCATCATAAATGTCCCAATCGTCATCGCACACAGTTCCCCAACTACCATTGTGAAAGACCTCAACTCTACCAGAGCAGGGATTACTACCATTGACCAGTCGAACATCAGCTCCTAGAAGACAAGACAACTTCATTATAATTCAATCCATGTCAAGCTCTTACATTGTGCTATCGCGCTTGGTACCGTGCAAGTGATTTGAGAAACCAAATGGCACAGCCAGTCTGCTCTCGAATCTTGCGATACTTTGATGTCATATGCCTGTTGGTCTGTGCAGCACCAACGGAAGTCAAACGCTGCGTACGAAATAGTCAAATCAGTATGTGTAGTAGGCCAAATCAGTACACTTTTTAAAAATGGTGCTAAATTGTACATAATCATAGGGGAACCTTTTTTCGTTTGGTGCTACAGAGCTACTATATAGCACCTCTGTAGAACTAAAGCATTACTAAAAATATGGTTCTACACAGGTGCTAAAGTTCTACATTAGTTTAGCATTAAAAATGGTTCCCCTATAATTACAAGAACCCCTTTTAATGCTGTTTGTATGGCTGCACGATGAATCGTCAGTTAAGTCGATTCCTTGATTAGTAATAAATCGCCATCAGCTGCTTTCGGATGGAGCGCATTTACCACACAGAGCCGTAGTTCACTGACAAGCGAGGAACCCACACAGCAGGAGACTCCTATGCGGATCCGCGTTCAAGTCGCCAAACCCGCGTGACTGTCACATTCGTTTTGGAGCCGTGCAGAGGATCAGCTCCGCCTCCGCGAGCGCGGTAAATTCTACTGTCAAATAGCGGATCCTGAACGGACCCATGTCGGATCCTCGCTCGGACGCGCCTTTACTGAACGGTTAAACGATGCACACCTGTCAATCGAGATTTTCTTGCTGGGACACGGTTCAGCTGAACCCTCTTTTGAGTAAGTATTGATTTATTGATATAATTGTGCCAGTAAACATTGTTTTTTAATCATCCTGTATACTAATGATTGGAATGACGTTGATATTAGGAAAACTTTAGCATGTTCACTCGTGGATAATGGTTTAGCCCTAGCTGTGCATTATTAAGTTTACATGTTGGCAATTTTGGTGTAGTGTATCTGCCATCTTCTTTATAATGAAAATTAATCTTTGGCAATTTACTCATTGTTTGACTCGGTTCAGACTCACGGTCACATATGCCATGTGACCTAATCAGTGACTAAATGAATGCAGGTGTCAGTCAGAGCGACTGTGTGGTTGGTAAAGACAATCTTCTCGTCTGTTATTTTGAGCGGCTGTTAATTTAACCAGAGAGGTGTGTAACGAATTCCAATTACAGTTTTGGGTAACTAGTACTTTTAAAGTGATTTTTAAGGATACATTTACTCAAGTACATTTCTAGTGAAAAAACTGTACTTTTACTTCATTCGGTGGTGTTATTATGATAAGCATACTTGACTTTGGATGCTACATACCATATCTGTCTGTTTGATTACAGGTGCTGTGTTCAACCTGGCAACAGATCGGGCAACAAGGAGACGTGTAATGGGAGAAATTATTAAATAATAAAAAAACATTTTTGTTGAACAACTTGTCTTTCTCCAGTTATTCATTGTCAGATGTTTTAGCTGTGCATAGTGCAGCATTTCATTGAAGTTGTAGCCTAATAGATCAACTATTTTATGTTTGCTTTGACCTATAAAGCACTAAATTAGGTTTTGACCACAACAATAATATTTTTAAACAAAAACAGAATATGCTATAAGTGTCCATAAATGTAAATGGCAATTTTATATTTCCATTGAGTAGTAATTACTTTTGTACATTAAATTGATATATTTTAGTGAAACTTTTCTGTTAGACCTATTTACAATATTGTTAGGTTAAAAATACAAGACAATGCAAATTTAAGGTTCTGTATTGCTGCAGTGGCCAGGCCTAGTGATAGTTTTGGTTTTATCCTTTAGTTTAGTTTATCCTATTTTATCCTACAGTAAGAAGGGATTTTGAATTTGAAAGTGAGATAAACGGGTCCAAAACGGACCCGGTCCTGATAGCAATAAGCTCCGGAGCGGATCCGTCTCGGAGTTTATTTCAGACTTTTAATGAGTCAGTTGCGGGTCCGCGGCGGATATATGAATGAATTTGCGCCACGGATGCGGAGCGTATGCAGCCCGAGGCCACGGCGGGTCCGCGATCCGCCTTCATTGCTGATCCGTCACTGCGCCCAAGTGGACGCCGACCCGGGTCCGTTTGGCGGGTCTGTTCCGGAAGCCGCGATACCTCCGCGACTGATCCGCCACGGAGTCCTTTTGCTGTGTGGGTGTGCTTTCGGTGCTGCGCATAGGATTGTGGGTGATTTCAGCGCGTGAAGAGCGCGAAGGATACAAATTTGCATCCTTTCCTGTATATGGGATATTTCTCGAACGAAGGACTCAGTCCTTGGCTGAAATTTCGAGGATCCTCGACATTGAAACAGTCCTTCGACGGACGTCAATGACGTAGCATCTTCGAAATTCTAGCTTCCGAGGATCCTTCCTTTACATTGAGAAACGGCTACAGTATAAAGTAGTCTGATTTTAGTTTGTTAGTTTTACATGAAAAGGTTATGTATTGCAGCTTTAATGAATTGAATAAACTAAAATCTGAGTATTAAAGTAGATCAGGGATTGGCAACTTTGGTCCTGGAGGGCCGGTGTCCTGCAAAGTTTAGCTCCAACTTGTCTCAGCACACCTGCCTAAAAGTTTCTAGTATGCCAAGTAAGACCTTAATTGGCTGCTTCAGGTGTGTTTAATTGTGGTTGGAGCTAAACTCTGCAGGACACCAGCCCTCCAGGACCGAAGTTGCCCATTCCTGAAGTAGATGATTGAACGAAAGTTAAAAAGGAAAAACGTCTACCTACCAGATGTAGAACTCAGAGCACAGGCTGTTGAGATAAATAAAGAGTCTAATGTAAATGTTTGTTTAAAGCTTGACACAAACTGTAACAAAGTTTTTTAAAATAGATGAATTAGACCAGAGAAACCTTTTTTATTCATGTTTAAAAAGCAGTGAGTGATGGTAAATTTTCACAAATTTTAGGCGAAGAGTGGCTACTTTAGAGTAGCTAAAACAACATATAATTTTAAACAATATTTTAGTCGAAACATAATTTTCATAGGCAAATTAAATTTGTGATTTTCCATTAATACATTTACTATTATTCTAATATATGGAAAAATAATAAATGAATTACTTTTGAATAGTAATATATATTCTGATTATTTATTTTCCAGAAAAAGTATTTAGCATATAGTTGCATAAATTACCTCAAATGTTTTCCTCTAAGAGTCCAACCTCTAACAATTAACTTTTTAATTTGTTTTTCAAAGACGCAGGAATTCTTTGAATTCATAATTAATATAAATAAACTACTTTTGCTTTTTGAAGAGATAAAACATTGCTGATAGATATACTGAATTATAACAACACTTTACATTTTAGCAGATTAAATTTTAAATATTTATGCTGTATTTACTGTAGAAGATGATTTAGTGCAGATTAAAGACTGAATTTACCTAAAATCAAAGAAAGAATAGATCTTCGCATTGTTATTCTTGTGTTGTTTCTTAGTGATCCAAAGATAAAATGCATATCATGCGGATCCTAAACTTGTATTCCTGTTAGTGAAACTGACTTCTGTTTATGCATGTACAAAAACGGACAAAAAAAACGTGACAAAAATAAAGCAAGTTTCTATATCTCTCACCAAACCAACTTCCTTTCCCTTGTCATGGCATGAAACCCAGCAGCGTTTCTCAAAGTGTGGGGCGGGCCCCAAATAGGAAAATTGCAAGTGGTGCGTGACAAATGGGAGGAAATTTGGTCATTTTCATGCCCATCTTTATTAATTCCTTTATTTATTGACCATACACTCAAAATGACACATTTAAATATAAGCCTAACTTAAAACAACATCAGACTTTGAAGAAAATGTGATGCAAAACCATAGCCTACAAGAATGAATTAAATTCTGAATGTTAAATGATGCTTGTGAATAAATAAACCAAAAAGCCGGCTGAAAAGAAAGTATGATGACTTTTGTCAGAGACAAAATGCAAACACATTTGCATTATTATTATTTAATTTTAAACAAAGTCTTATTCCATGCAAACTGATAATACATTTGCATGTTTATTTTCTCTATTGAAAGTGTTTAATGTTGTTATGTTTTAAGAATATGATGTGATTAAAAAAAAAAACAGTTAAACGTAAAGCCTATCTGTACTTGGTTACCATTTTGTTGAGGCAATTGGGAATAGGTGGGGCTCCGAACCCTTCCCTACCTCCAAAGTGGGGAATGTCAGAAACACGCTCTACAGAAAATATTTAAAGAGTTTAAGAGTAAGACATGTCCACATGTCCTCCACTACGCGTCGGGTGGTTCTTCGCCTCATGGCTAGCCGTGGATTATCCCGCTTATACCTTGGTTATTTGCCAAGTTAAAAACAAGTGGATTAATTTCTAACTGTAATCAAACTGACTGGAACAACCTGTGCATTAACCCTTTAACTGGCGCAGCCCTTTTTGAGTGGGGGGTTGGTGAAAAGGTGATATACACATTTAAATTAATATAACTCTGGCATTTTTTTTTTTTTTTTGTAGAAGCCTAAATTTGGTTTTAATTTTGGTAATTTTTTGTTTTAAAGAATAAACATCAACGTTTTTTAGGGAAGTGTCTGGAGGTGAAAATATTATTTTTTTTAAAGCAGTTTACATTTATTTGTAATAAATAAAAATGCAATATAGTATAATTTTTAATACATCAAATTGTCAAAAAACTGAGGTTTGTGCTGGTTTGCTTTGAGGTTTGCTGCATACTTGTGTCACAAATGAATAAATTACAGTTACTGCATTATTATTACTGCTAAAAGGTTTTGAAATCTACATTCTTAGACCTTTCCAACAATATATAGTTTGTTGTGATAGATTAAAGGGATACTTCACCGATTTAGCATTCAGCTTTGTATCTGTAGAAACCCGGCAGTATTACTGAATGACCATGTTTCCCTCCATCATTTCCCCCTGAGAGGAGAGATATCTGCGTTTTGGTTCTGCAAAAAAGTCCTCCGATGATGCAAAAATCGTCATATTACATCATCGGAGGACTTTTTTGCAGAACCAAAATGCAGATATCTCTCCTCTCAGGGGGAAATGAGGGAGGGAAACATGGTCATTCAGTAATACTGCCGGGTTTCTACAGATACAAAGCTGAATGCTAAATCGGTGAAGTATCCCTTTAACATTTACATAGAAAATATTGAAATAAACGTAGGTGTCCCGCTCACGGGACAGCGCCAATTAACGGGTTTTAATGCACACCTTCCAGCCATCAGAATCGAGTATTTAAACCGACCATGGTATAACAGGAGTTAACTTAGGCTGTGAGTCCAAAGCGGGAGGAATTATGATAATGTCGATCTTTACTACATCCCCAATCCCAGGAAGTAAACTGTTGCCTACAATCTGTGTGTTTGTTGTCCAAGAAAAGAGATTTACATTGGAGACGATAACTCGCGCCATTGTTTACTTTGGGGTTTGTATCGTTTACATATCGTTAACATAGTTATACACACTTACACACCAAAGGAAATGTGAAATCGTGAATTGGACCATAGGTGCTCTTTAACTCTAGGGCAGCTGGAAAATTAGCCTATTTTCAAAAAAAGTGGAGTGTTTCTTTAATTACTGCCTGAGTATGAGGGGCTATACAAGCCAAAATTCATTCTGGCACTCTCACACACATACATTCTCCTTTCACACACATATATTTCTCTCACACACATATATTCTCCTTTCACTTACATACATTTCTACTCTTTCACACATATATATTCTCCTTTCACTTACATAGATTTCTACTCTCTCACACCCATACATTCTGCTTTCACACATAAACATTCTCCTTTCACATACATATATTTACTTTTTCTCACATATATACATTCTACTTTCACATACATGTACATTTCTACTCTCAAACCCATACATTCTCCTTTTACATACATACATACATACATACATACATACATACATACATACATACATTTCTACTCTCTCACACACATATATTCTCCTTTCACATACACACATTTCTACTCTCTCACATATATACATTCTCATTTCACATACACACATTTCTACTCTCTTACATACATACATTCTCCTTTCACATACATATATTTGACTCTCTCTCACATATATACATTCTCCTTTCACATACACACATTTCTACTCTCTTACATACATACATTCTCCTTTCACATACATATATTTTACTTTCTTTCACATATATACATTCTCCTTTCACATACAGTAGGTACATTTCTAATCTCACACACATACATTCTCCTTTTACATACATACCTACATTTCTACTTTCTCACACACATACATTCTCCTTACACATGCTTTCACTCCTTTTTCTGTTGGTATCCATTACTTCCTCTTTTAGCAGGAAGTCACTCTAAGACCAGGAAATACATGTGCAAGATTTGATCAGTTCTTCTTTACAAGTTAACCATGCGCTATTCAAAGTCATCCTGTTTTCTTTTCAAGTACACTTTTGGTAAAAAATAACAATGAACATGACATCAGACAATTGTTTTATAATGTGCTTGAATATACTAAACAAATGCAAAGGATAGCAGATGATTTTTTTCCTTTTTTTTATAGTGACTACAGAAATTGATGAACTGAAATATTATGTTCAATTACGTTTACTGTTTTATTTTTTGTGAACTCCACATTTTAGTGTTTTAAAATTAGGGATTTAAAATTGTGTGTTTTTAGTGGGGAGTTGTTTTGATGAAATTAATTTTTGAATTGTTGTTGTTATTGTTGAACTGAAGTGCTCATGATAATTTTAGAGGGAATTGTTTTTATGAAATTTGTGTATGTAAGACTTTTTAAAGAAATTGTTTACCTAGTGACCTGCCCAAGAACTACAAATGGAAATTAGCTAGTAGCTAAATCTGGTGCAGAGCATCTTCTCTCTATTTGAGATTAATTTTAGTCTGTGCATTGTCCTTGATAAATAAAATAAAATAAAATAAAATAAAATAAAATAAAATAAAATAAAATAAAATAAAATAAAATAAAATAAAATAAAATAAAATAAAATAAAATAAAATAAAAATAACTTTTTTAGGGCATGATAGGCTGCATAGAGAACTTTGTGATTATGCAGACTGTTGGGACTAAACCATAAAAATAAAGAAAAGGTAATTTGGGAAAATAATTGTCAAATACATGTAATATAATGGCAACAGAAAATGTAATTAATGAATAATTGATAATGGGCTATTTAATTATTCCAAAATAATGCACACTCAAGTTGGTAATGCTTCGCTACGTGTCCGATACACCACGAGAGATACATTATTTCCGATGGTAAGTACACTGTAAAAAATATGCAAACCAACACATTTTTATGTTACATAAACTTATAAATTCAAGTTGAAATTGTTTAGCTCAGTGCTTCCCAATCCTGGTCCTCGAGGCCCCCCTCCCAGAAAGTTTTAGATGTCTCCTTATTTAAAACACCTGATTCAACTTATCAGCCTCCTTCCAAACTGGTAAACATGTCTTCCTAACAAGCTGATGAGTTAAATCAGGTGTGTTAAATAAGGAGACATCTAAAACTTTCTGGGAGGGGGACCAGAAAATGATGGATTAACCTAAAATAACCTGTGCAATAACAGGAAAATGTTAACCTGAAGATAAATAATTATTTTATTACTTAAATAAAAGGCAAATTTAAAGTTGCCTGTAAGACTTCAGAAGATCAAGCACGGACCTATATTACTCTTTACTCCACATTGTTTCATTGTCTTCACAACACTAATGCAAATCTCCTGTTTAAATCCCCACTATGACCAATGACCTGATATCTAATAGAGAGGAAGCTGAGCAGATAGACACACAGAAGATGTCTTCATCTGACCGACACATGTCACTCAGTCTTGTATTGTAGGTCTGTGAGATTCAGACTCCAGCTGTGCTGTTTAATGGACAGCAGCCAAATCTCTGTTGTCTTTCTCTCATTAGGACATCTGTCAGCACAATGAAAGCACAGTTAGGACTTGAACAGCTACATTTTAAACAGCTTTTTGTTGTCGGTAACTAAACTGGAATAAGAGATCACCTGCTGTTAAATTGAATAAAGGTGCCAGTTCCTAAAATCACCACGAGTGGGCACAATTTCACTAAAGATCCTGCAAAAACATGAGAGTAGTTTTAAATTTTTCTCAATTGTGATAATAATTACTGTGATGAACAAATTAAATGCAACACATTGAAGGATTAATTAAATCCAATACAATAAACATTGTAAACATTTGTTTATTGTTTGAGAAAATTAAACCCATTACATAGTCTGTATGTATAATTATTTAGTGCTGAGCAAAGATTAATCGTGATTAATCGCATACAAAATAAAAGTGATTTTTTTGGCATAATATATATGTACTGTGTGTAATTATTATGTTTATTTAACCACACACACATACATATTCATTTCACAAATGTTTTATTTATATATAATTTTTATTTATTTATATATCATATATATATATATATATATATATATATATATATATATATATATATATATATATATATATATATATATATATATATATATATATATATATATATATATATATATATATATATATATATATATATATATATATATATATATATATATATATATATATATATATATGTAAATGTTTCTTAAATACATACATGAATGTGTGTATATTCATATATACATAAAAATTACCACACAGCACACACATATTATGCAAAAAATCACTTTTATTTTGTATGCGATTAATCGCGATTAATCTTTGCCAAGCACTTACTATGTAACAACTGTCCAAACTATACAGGATTGTACAACCTGCAATGCCCTTACAATTACATACAGGCAGGGTCGGTTCTACATATTTGGAGGCCCTAGGCAAAATTTATGTTGGAGGCCCCTCACACCCCTCTCGAAAACATACAAACATGCTTATCAATCGTTCTTGTGGTACTGTGATGTTATCTCCCTGCGGTTCAATCTCACCTTGTAACATTGTCTATTGCTGTCAATAGTGATCGGTGGACTAGCGCACATGGATTTAGCAGTTACGGAGGCCCCCTCTCCAAGCTTGTGGCCCTAGGCATTTGCCTACACTGCCTATACTGTAGGTAGCGCCTGCCCTGCATACAGGGTTTCTGGCAGCTGGTTCTGTTTGCCAAAGGTCATTTACTGTCTTGTGCTTTTGAAAAATGCAAACCTATCAGCAGAGGACAATGACGCACCTGTTGAACTCAAACTTGTTACACGTGATAAACATTTAAAGTCATTTAAATTTAGTTTGTAAATGCAAATGAACTCTTGCTAGGACAGGTGTGACCTTTGGTGTGACTTTAATTCAAGGTATGGGTCAAGTAATCATTTTTAATATGTACATTTTTATCATTTCTGTGCTTGACACATTTATTTGCAGTAAAAAACACTGAGCACATTCATAAATGATCATTAGAAAAAAATAGAAATTCAATAATAAAACTGTATACTTCATTGTTTGCATTGCAACACAAAGACGCACACACACACACACACACAGAAATGCATGGTGTCAGAATATACTAACATGTCATTGCATCAAACTTGTAATGCAGTTTTGCTACAGTGGGTCTTGGATTGTATACACATCCACCATTGGATGATAGATATGCTAATTAAGCTCAGTTAGGGGTGTTACTCAAATGCGAGGATGCGTCCTATGAAGGCTGCATATCTCGGCTGCCATGTCATCATGCATCATCGAAGGACATCTCAATCCGAAGGATGCTCCTGTTGTGTGCCCTTTATTTAGCCACTTTTTAAGGATGTATGAACTGTATCCTTCGTGCCCTCAAATCACACATAATCATTTGCACACATTCAAAAAACATCATATTGGCACTTTTGTCACCCAATTTTATTCTAAAACATTGGTAGGAAATGAGTGGGCACGTAATTTCAGTATGAAATGTAAGACACAAACATGTACAAAGACATTTATGTTTTCCTTGATTTTGTTGTAAATTAATCACAAAGTTAAACTGCAAATACTGTATTCTCATTTACAGTACTGAATTCATGAAAAGTTGTAATAACTTTTGTGGTGATACATTTATTATCTCCAACTTTTTACTTTAAAGTTGTCATGACAAGACCGTCTCATTGTAGCATTTAAAGTTGTGGAGGACTCTAACCTTGAACTGTCAGAAGTACTGTAAGGGGCGCGTCCTCACGTTTGAGAAACACCCATGGTTTATAAGTTTGACACGCCCCTTGTGATTGATAGATCCGCCCACTGAAACTTACACAAATAAAATAGAGGATAGACAATGATAAAATCAAATAGTTTGGTTGAAATTAAACTTAAACTTTCTTATTGCCTAAAATAACGCTCACATTTATTCTATCTACAAAAACAATTCAGAAAAATGAATATAACACATTCATATGAATATAAAAACACAGAATTATTACATATGATAAAACATGATAAAGGATCAGTGCTTGCAAAAAAAAAAGGAAAGAGTTTCCCTGTAATGTCCAAATGGCTTCTAATCCCTTTTTGTGCAAGACAAACAGTACAACGATTGCTACTTTGGTGTAAGATGAACCTGCCATCTCTGCAAAAAACTTAAACACAACATTAAATCAAATTTGACCCTTTTTTCATTATCAAATGTCCTGATCTTATTGTACAGACATGAATTCAAACATTTCATAAAATAATGTAAAAACTTTTCAACATAAGTTCCCGTTAAGATTTCCAGGACTGTAAAAGTTATCTATTTAAGAAAATGTTAAATCGTACAATTTACAATTACAAAATGTATAATAAACTCTAAATTGAGGTTTTGCTCAGAATTTACTCTTTGTGAATTCCCAGAATTTTGAACAACAGGAAAAGTCATAAAATTGTCTTTAAAGTGTGGGAACTCAATGGCATCACAGCTCACAAATGGTTGGATGAGCGGATAAGAAAAGTCATTTTGATTTTTTATATTCTGATGAACATCATTTAGATGTCATTATATCTTCTCTTTTCCAGTAGTGATCTGTCTCTTCTGCTAGTGCACTAGACAGTGCAAGTTATTGCATAGGTAAGACAACATGTCCTACTTTTGCTGTCTTTTGCAAGCACAGCAAATAAACATCGACATTTGTCTTAGCGTTCAGTGTTTTATATAGTTGGTTCGAGTGGCCATCAGTCGAGTGACGAGACTTCAGAGCGACCCCACAGCAGCTCATTCATCACTATTTCATCTTTTATTTCCACACATTCCCATGAGATGGGTTTTAATTAAGAGTGTCGCTGGGATTTTGTGAGTCTGTGATGTGCTCTTCATATGAAGGGAGATCTGTGCCGGGCTCAGAGGCTGGAGGTGAAGTGTCTGGCGGCTCGTCAGGTGCCGGGATGTCAATGGGAACATCGATGGACTGGACGGACTGACGAATGCTCTCCTCGTACGTCGGAGGTGGCTGAAGTAAAACAGAGATGAAGCTTAAATCACACGTGTAACATCACAGCCCAGTCTCACGAAATTTCGCTATATAGTCATGTTTTTTTTTTATTCTTTTTTCGTGCTATTATCACGAAATTTCGTGTTTTTTCGTGATTGTATAACAAATTCCTGTTTTCGTGTGATTATCACGTATTGGTTACTCAACTGTTTTGTCCTATTTTCTTACCATTGTCGCTTCGGTTTAGGGTTAAAGCCAATTTATACTTTTGCGTCGGGGTTACGCCGTAGGGTACGCCAGACGCTACGCACGTAGGCAACGCCGTCATGAGCATTTATACTTCTGCGTTTGTGTTGCTCTGCAGTTAACCGCCGAAATGCGTAGGAGGAAACACAATGCATTCACGCCGACCAATCACAGATCTTGCGGTCCGCGTCGTTTCGACGTGTAGTTACATTTTTGAGGAGGTGCACGTCAGGTTCTGCGAAGGCTACGGCGACAGGGTTCGCGTCTATGCGTATGTTACGGCGTACATATAACGCGCACCTAACTCAAAAGTATAAATTGGCCTTTAGATTTACATAAAATGACATCCCTAACCAAACCCAACTCTAACCCTAACGCCAGGCGACATTTAAAAAAATAGATCAGAAAAAATAGTATAAACCAATATATAAAGTGACACTCTAATGCTAGCACCAAATCTAACCCTAAACCGAAGCGACAATGGTTTGAAAATAGGAAAAAGCAGTTGAGTAACCAATACGTGATAATCACACGAAAACAGGAATTCGTTATACGATCACGAAAAAACACGAAATTTCGTGATAATAGCACGAAAAAAGAATAAAAAAAAAAACGTGACTATATCACGAAACTTTGTGAGACTGGGTAGAACATCATACATGACTACTGAAAATCTGAAGTAGGACATTTTATATCACACGCTTTAATAATTTATCCAAAAGATGTGTTATAAAATATTTTAAGAGTTTATTAAGGTCATTTCAAAATATTGTTTGCTAAGGACTTTCTTTTCAACTAACCACAAACTAAGGATTTTTTTAAATAAAATATCAGTCTGATATTACGTCTCACATAAGAACTAATGAGATTTGAGACATTTCTCAAGACTTTAAGTCTTGTGTAGAAATTGCCACTTTTTAGGTGTAAACAAAAATGTGCTGTTTTGGGTGTGTCCTTTTAAATGCAAATAAGTTGATCTATGCACTAAATGGCAGTGCCGTGGTTGGATAGGGCAGATTAAGGGGTTGTATTATCCCTTTCTGACATCACAAGGGGAGCCAAATTTCAATTACCTATTTGTTCACATGCTTGCAAAGAATGGTTTACCAAAACTAAGTTACAGAGTTGTTATTTTTCACATTTCCTATCTTGATAGAAGCACTGGGGACCCAATTATAGCACTAAAACACGGAAAAGTCAGATTTTCATGATATGTCCCCTTTAAGTGCTCTGATATGCTTTGTTTAGTATCATTTTCTTTAACAAACATAGCCTTTAACTTCAGAAGATATTTTATTAACAAATTGGAGACATTTGAATTACTTCAGTGATAGATGTGTGAGATTTTTGAGCTTCGGCATTTTGAAAACTATTATATATAAAGTGATAAAAGACAAGTTTTGTTATGTTCTCCCAAAGAAATAAACACCTGGGATGGCATGAAGGTGAAAGAAATTGTGACCAAGTAGGGACACAAGTCGGATCTGGGCCATTTTGAGTTATTCACAGATTCTGAAAGTGCAGTTTCTAAGCTTTCCAATGATGTGTAAAGATTTGGAGAAGTTGTGGCCATTTGAATTTAGGAACTCAGAAAAACTCAAACCGACAAAATCGAGACAAAAGGGACTCTCTTTTCCAGGGGGAGACAATAGGGTTCATTTACATCTCATTTAGTTAAGCCATACCCCCTGTAAAGCCGTTTTGAGATACAGATGTTCTAGCATCATGTAGTATTTTGAAGTCCAGAAGTCCGGATGACAACATGCAAAAATAAACAGGACTTTTACCTTTGTGGGGATCACAAGTCGAATCCAGTCTATTTCAGATGTGTGAATCATCCAATGACCATTTTTGTCCACAAATGCATATAATCCGTAAAAATTTAGATATATAGTCTATTGTTTACATCAGATTTCGCATGAACGTCTGGTAATAGAATATAATATACAATCTGAGGACTATTTACAACGTAACATGTAAGGGTATATGAGATTACACTCCGGTAATTTACGTTCTGTTAAACACATGAACCCGCCTTAAAAGTTTGTATTTAAAAGTAGGGAGGTAGTATAATAGATCATCCAAACAGCGCCGAAAATGTGACGTCCTTTAGGGATGTAACCAATCGCTCATTCTTCCATCAGCCAATGACTTCATTGAAAATATTGATAGACAAAACATGTAGCCAATTATATAAAGAATTCAACGATCTCGGTGTAACTTATATGTTTGACTTTATGCTGGGCTGCAAGAACTGACAGACAGATGACGTCAAAGTACCGCGAGAGTGAGTCGAAATACGCGGTACTTTGACGTCATCCGACTGCGGCGCCACATAAACGTACGACGCGGCTGACTGTTATTTGTTCCGCCCCAGCTTCTTTTATTTTTTTTTTATTTTGTGTGCCCGAGCTTCGTTTACAGTCTGGGGAGATGCACGCTGTAAGTTTGAAAAAAAAAAACTTAGCAAACATGTCTGAGGAACAGTTCAGCCGTGTCACTACATGTGACTTCACTCGGTTCACAACATAACCGAAAGAGAAGACCATGCTGAATAAAGTCGTAATTCTTGCTATTTTTAGACCAAAATGTATTTTCAATGCTTCAACACATTCTAACTGACCCACTGATGTCACATGGACTGCTTTGATGATGTTTTTATTACCTTTCTGGACATGGAAACCGTACATAGATTTTCAATGGAGAGACAGAAAGCTCTCGGACTAAATCTAATGCAACCCGTTCTCACCAAGATGCGTACAAATGACACGCAGTGTGATTATCGTGCAATAGATACGCCAAATTCCGATTTTGCGTGCATATGATACACCAGTACTTACTATTCACTTATGGCGAATCGTTTCGTGACGTTTTATTTATTGTTTTCTCATTTGTTTTCTGTTTTTTAAACCATTTTCGCTTGGGTTTAGGGTTAGATTTCAGATTTGTTTAAGCAGGTTATTTAATATACAGGTTTCTCTATGTTTTTATCTATATTTAAGCCATGGCCGCTTGGAGTTGGGGTTAGAGATGGGGTTTGGGTTAGGATGTCATTTTTATATAACAAAAAGTTGTTCTAACCCTTAACCCAAGCAAAAATGGTAAAAAAGACAGAAAACAAATGAGAAAACAAGAAATAAAACGTCACGAAACGATTCGCCATATAAGTGAATGGGAAGGACTGGCGTATCATATGCACGCAAAATCGTAATTTGGCATATCTATTGCACGATAATCACACTGCGTGTCATTTGTAAGCTTTTTTGTGAGAATGGGTTGATCTAATGTTAAAACATCTTAAACTGTGTTCCGAAGATGAACGGAGGTCTTACGAGTTTATAACGACATAAGGGTGAGTCATTAATGACATTATTTTTATTTTTGGACGAACTATCCCTATTATAGAGCCACGCTGCTCCCTTTGGGGGCGGGGGCAAAAACACCCGCTTATCCAGTATGTAAATGGCAATTTTAACATGCTATAATAAATTATCTACATGGTATTTTGAGCTCAAACTTCACATACATACTCTGGGGACACCAAACATTTATTTTAAAAGGATTTTCTTGATTGTCACCTGGTAAATAATAAAAATATAATAAAAATATTTTTGATTATATAGGAGCTGGAGCCGGTGTTAGAGATGAGAATGACATAAATTTTGAGTAAACTCTTTTGCCTTGGTTTAGTAAGCAGCCATCAAAGCGAGCAAGGTTATCATGTTTCCAAAAGATAAAACCTTTATATAAACAAATAAGTGTAGTTAATCAGCTTTTACCCTACAGCAACTTTCTTTTCTTGTCCTAAATATCACTCTCTATTTCAGCTTCCAAAAAAGCACATCCAAATTTAGGACACAACTCATAGACACTAAAGCATTAATAATATGATATATACTTAAAATTCCTGTGATCATAAAGCACAACTTTACAATTCTACTATTCATATGTGATGTTTTTTGTGCAGAAGGAAAATGATGTGTGGAAATAAATATCCCTATTGGACAATAAAGACTATCTATCTACAACTCAAGATCTTTGCATTTACATTCATGAATTTCCCCCAAAGCGCCTTCCTAGGATGGAATTTACAGGAATAAAACAAGAGGATAGTCAGACAATGAGCCACCCATGTTTACGTTTCCATACAGGGAGCTTAATTATGTTTGATGTGCCATAATTCCTATTATCTTGTGCACTTATGCGCTTCTCTGGCACAAAATCAACATCAAAGAGCTTTAAAATAAGTGACGCTTGATGCATCGTGACAACAATGAAGGAAAATGATACTGAGCCTGTTCCTCAAAAATGATCAGATTACCAAACAGAATATTGAGGTTAGCATTACATTGTCATTTACTTCAATTAGGCTGCACCTGCCGGAAACCAGCTTACCACAGGGACACAAACAACTAGAAATTGTTATAAAAGGGTTGCTTTTGTGATCGTTTGGTTAGATGACAAATGGACATGAAATAATTTACATGCATAATTCATTCAAGTTAATTAAATCAAGGATCCCTAAGACATGATCCGTTTACAAAGCTTCTTAAAAATATTTGCATTTTTATGATAGGATGAAAGTTCATTACCAATATTTTTTTAAACAGACCCCCAATACATAATGCCAAAATACATTTAAATTGTGTTTCTATCCATTAAGGAGGACTGGGAGTGTAAAAAAAATAAAATAAATAAATACATGTACAACTATATAAATATATAAATAAATAAATGTAATAATGTGAAAAAAATAGAAAATAAATAAATAAATGTAAAAATAAATAAATGTGGAAATAAATAAATGTATAAATAAATAAATGAAAATGTATAAATAAATACAGAAATAAATAAATGTGTTAAAAATATTTTAATAGAAGTTGCAATACTCATTTATGTTTGTTTTTATTTCTCTGCATATTTATTTTTCTATTTATTTATTTATGTTTGTTTTAAATATTTCTTTGTACATATATTTATTTATTTATTTATTTAAAATTTTTGCACTACTCGTCCTCCATATTGTTCATTGTAATGAGGACAGTCACACCAAAGGACAACTTAAATATTTTACTTCTTACGAAAATGTGGACCACAATACGGACAAAATCAGTGATCCTTATTGTCAAGTCAAATGATAAAAATTGTATAATAAAGCAGTTAGTTCCAGTCCTTGATTTTGATTAGTCAATAGCTGTGTTTCATTTATGATAAAACATATTGGGGCTGATGGTGTGGTGGACAGTGCTCTGATATGAGATTAAAGTTGGGCCAAGTGATATTCCAGGTGGGCCGGTCGGATTGGGGGGGTTCTTTAATGCTTTAATCTCACATGTCTATAGTTTTAATATCATATACTAAAGACAATTGTTAGGGTTGTTATTTTTTTGTACATATTTTGGAACTACACTGAAAAAAAAACTTCTGGACAACTTTTGCACAAAATTAAATGAGTTTTTCTTAAAATGAAATTAACATTAATAAAAATGTATTTCATTTTAAGAAAACTTGATTCAATCATGTTAAACAGGTGTACATAATTAAATTACATAGATCCAACAATTTTTTAAAAGAAAAATCATTTTAAGAAACTTAATTCAATTATGTGCAACCAGAGTTTTTTTTGTGGATTTAGTAACTTATATATATATATATATATATATATATATATATATATATATATATATATATATATATATATATATATATATATATATATATATATATATATATATATATATATATATATAAATGGTTAACATGTTTGTTTTTAAATTCTCTTTTTTGCATTTGTAATATTTTTTTGGCCCCTTAACAGATCTTGTATCAATTAAGTAACTTTATATTTGATAAGAGGGGCAGTTTTTTTTAAATAACTATTTACATCAACTAAAACAAACTAAAAGTGTTAATTTTATCTGAAATGCTTAAGAATTATTCTCATGTCTGTTAATATAGTATAACATTACGGATTTTTGGCCAAAAGATTGGCTGTTATGTGGTGTGGGGCCAGGGTGGGCCAAGCCTCTTATTGGGTGGGCCAGGCCCACTCTGGCTCCGACCCAAAATAGAATCCCAAAAAAACACACAGCTATGACCTCTGCACCCAGTGATTCTGAGTATCACTGCACATCACGCTTACAGTATGTGAAACATTCTGTTACTGTTCACAGTCCATCAGGGACTATTTTTTCCAGCTGAAGGATGGTTTTTAAGTGATTTTACTTCATGAAAGTTGCATATTGTTTGGTTTAATATTTGTATCATGTGGTAATCAATGAGGTAGTCAAGGCTATAGTGCTGTATTATGAATGCACCACAGCTAAATGGTTAGCATCATGCCTAACAACGCCCTTCAGCCGTGACTTATCCACAAAACAGCACAGCCTCTCGTACCTTAATGCTTACCGTGAAAATAAATCAATACAAGTGAAAGTTTGCAGATGAGTCACCTCAGGTTCACCGGATCCATTCAGTCCAAAGCGATCGGCTATCATCATGTGAATCTGCCGTTGTCTGTCTTTCTTGCGTACGCTCTCGTAAGAGGGCAGGCGAGGAAGAGGAGGCTCCAGCGAGGAAAGATAGTAGCTGCTGGGCACACCAATGAGGAACAAAGACCCTCTCTGACCACCATACAGAACAAAAAACAAGCAATATTATGACACCTGCCAATATTAAAGTATACTATATCTTTCAAATGTAATGTAAAAGACAAATGTATTGCCATGGGAAATGTATACCTGTGCGCTCATATTATCATGACCTGTGTCATGTGTTTGCTCCATATCAGAGGAACCCACGAGAGTCTGTCTGCTATTGTAGTACTGCGGTGGGGCTTCCTGTTAAATCAACCAATGACAAACATTGTGATATTTCTGACAATAGTATCTCACTATTGAGATATTGTGGACACCGTACAGCTCACTGAGGGTGGAAACTATGGTAATGCAGGACTGTAAGTGGGCAGGGCTTCATCAATGTGACCTCACTTTGATTTAATGAGGATTAAAAAAGGAGGAGCGGGTGGATTTCATTGTAGGGTTGTTCACACACTGCCAATACACATTTATGTCCAAACATCTTGTAAAAGTGGATTTTGCATAATAGGTGCCCTTTAAAGATAAAAAAATTGTGCCACTAGCATTACCAAACAAAATTAACTTTCAAACTTCTTAACGTACTTCAACATCAAAAACATCCCACGCATTACGTTTAAATCACAAGCAACTTAGTTTGATATTTCAAATGTTTGCATGGCTAAAGTGTCCAAATACTTTTTGGAGGTCATTGTGCGATGGGTAATTTGCCGACAGATAATTAAACCATCAAGAATGTTTCTATGGTTATTGTACGTTGCAGCAGTCCCAACGCTGTTACAACATCTCGCACCTCCTTTTTTGTTTCCACCGTGTCTCTCCTCCCTTTTAAGTAATGTTGGACTTAGACCTCAAGACGGCCGTAAATTATGTTGCTTAAGAGTGGACCACCAAGCAACTTCCTCCTAGGCCTCCCCTCCCATCCACAGCTAGATTAGGCAGGCGGATCCTGAGGAATTTCTCCAGCCCAGCCGGACACTCCGTGATTACCCTACACCTAAATAGAGGCCATTGTTTGGTGGGACAATACGGTGTCTTACTGCGTCATCAGGGTGATGAGTAACAAACCCCACACTGGCCTTTTAAAGGCCCGCCTCTGTTTCGCACCCTTGTTTCTGTGGCAGGTACCACTTAATGAGCGTGCTCCATTTTACAGGCCCATATGTCACCCGGACAGCACTACAACTTGGTCATTAGTGCGCTGGTGGCCCGATAGACGCAGAACAGAAGATAAAAAGAAATAAAAGGGAGGATCATAAATATTCCAGATATTTAGAAATGCCACAGTGAAATGTATTTTTGTATATGGGTGAATCTCACAACAACTTGTGACTCTTCACTGTCCTTTCTGAATAAAAGACTTCACTCAATATCCTTATATATACTCCTTTAACCAGGTACAAAACTCGACAAGTGAAAAAGAGACAACAAACCGGTATTTCTGAATGGCCCGAGGCTGGGATTAAGCAAATTTAAAGAGAAAGTATTTGATAAACGTATAATCCATGCCGAGAGCATTGGATCGATATCATGCCGAGAGCATTGGATCGATATCATTATATCATTTTTGATGCAGGTGGTGTTTAGAAATTAGGGCTGTCAAAAGATTAATCGCGATTAATCGCATTCAAAATAAAGGTTTGTTTTTGCAAAATAATGTTTGTGCACTGTGTGTAATTATTTTGTATATCTACACACACACACACACACACACACACACACACGTATTTACATGAAACATTTACATGTATATATACTTTTTTATATACTCGATTTTGGTATTTTATATATAAATAAATAAAATTATACATAAATAAATGTTTTCTTAAATGTATACATGTATTTGTGTATTTTCATATACATAATTATTACACACAAATATATCATGCAAACACAAACTTTTATTTTGTATGCGATTAATCGCGATTAATCTTTTGACAGCCCTATAAGAAATACTAAATAAATATTATTTTCCTATGCAACTTATGTCAATATCAATTATTTTGACTATTCTTAATCTTTTCCTTGTCTTAAAAGTAATATAAAGCATTTTACTACATTATACTGTGTATGATTGTACGGAGCCCCTAAGGGGACATGTAGAAAAAAATTAAACAAAGTTTAGTTTTGCGTGCGCACATGAAAGCGAAAGTTTCGTGTGCGCACGCAAGAGTTTCATGTGTGCACGTGAAACAAATTTTTTTTTTTTAAATCTGCACACGAAAGTTTCACGTAAGCACATGAAACTAAACTTTAGATTTTTTTTACTCCAATGTCACTTTAGGGGCTCTGTATTATTATGTATGTGACAAATACAATTTGTATTTGAAATACGCTATGACTGACCAATCACAATCAAATATTACTTGAAAGTGTATTTATATTTTTCTTCCTATTCGAGGTTTGTATAGTTATTGGTGTAGTGTCTCCAAAAAGACTTTAGTATTTATTGTCTCGGAGGAGAATGTTTTTGAATAAACACTAATCATTGCTAATATGAGCAAAACACATCCAACAACTCTCCAAATCCACTGGAATTACAAGGGTGACCCCACAATCTTAATTGTAATAATTAACAACAATAATTCTTCTGAATATAATTTATTTCAGGAAATTTGAGAGTAAATACACAGTGTAACGTTTATATAATCACCTCAAAAGCTCTGCTTTTTAAAATAAATTAATAACGAGACATTATTTAAGGTTCAGTATTCCTTATAATGTGATGTCACGAGCCACTGTGACACATCCAACAGCATTCCCAATGGGATAAAGACTGTTCACTTTTAGGACTCCATAAATGCAGAGGTCCTGACGCCTGTGACATCACTCACTGTGACGTATGTTGACCTTTCCCATCACCCCTCCCACCCAGGATTAAGAGAGACACGTTTAGTAAAACTGAGGTCGAGGGTCACCTTCCCTCGCTGGTTTTCACTTTTTCAACAGTCTCGGAGTCTGCCAAAAAAGAGAGACAGCCTTTTGTTCGCTCCTCTGATTCAAGCAGTGTGAAAAAGCGAAAGCGTGTAAAATCAGGCCTGAAGTCGGGGGAGGACCTCTTCAGCAGTGTGCCTTTTGCAACGCCTGACCTAAACTACAACCATTGTCTCCTCTGATTCCCCTTCCACCAAAACACTGAGTCGATCAGTTATTAGTGCAAATAACTCATTTAAAAATATATGTCTAGTCAAATAAAACAGAAAACGATACATGATACCAAGACACACACAATGTGTAAAAAATTAAAGGCGGAGTCCACGATGTTTGAAAAACGCGTTGGGAAAGGAGACGGGCCGACTACAAAAACACACTTATAGCCAATAAAATCAAAACAAACGCCGGGTTGCGTATGTGTGGGGCGGGTCTATCAACAGAAGGTCGGGATTCTATTGGGGTAGGGGCGTGTTTGTTTAGGTGATTTCAAATATCAACACTGGCTTTCAAACATCATGGACTCCGCCTTTAACACATAATTTTTTGCAGTGTAGAAATTACCGTATTACTGGGTATTAGTGGTAACTAGCTGCCAGTAACTTACTGTAGATTTTACATTTATGTTATTTACTGGCAACAGTTTGTTCAAAGTAAAATGAACATGAAAAATGTTCAGTCTTTATCTTTTACAGTAAGTTACTGGCAACCAGCTGGATAACTACAGCTAATTTTTTTACATTGCAGACAGGGTCACAATTCTGTGTAGGTCACCAACGTCACCAAAAAATGTTTATTCTTAATCCCCCATTGATCAAACAAGCAGATACCTTAGTCCCAAACTCACCGGTTGGTCCAAGTCAAATTTTGCTAGCACTACAGTGTTTACATGTTTCAGAAAATTTAAACCACCAATGGTTACACAAGTTCTGAACGTTTAACAAGTTCAATGTAACGCTTCAATGAGAGGAAACAGATCACAAAGGAAATGAAAAACAATTTCTGTTAGGTCGTGCTGGGGTGAAGATAGACACGATAAAGGGTTTCCCCTGTGTTTACTGAGATAAGGATAAGGTTCCCTCACAGAGGACGGTCACGACAGAAACAGAGCAGGAAAAGGAAATGCTGACTTGAGGTATGAGGATAAGAGTGTTACCTTGTTATTACCAAAACACACCAGATTGAATTTTTACTCTAATCAAACATCAATCGGGAAGTTAAAACTACAACTACAAATTATACCTTGAAGGTTTGACATATGAAGGAATGTGACTATATAATAATATATATATATATATATATAGATAATCAACAGACCAAGAAAGGCACTGTACCAACCTTACCATGATGTGTTTATCAAATGTTTTTAACTATAGTAATATCTCAGATGTCAATATCTGGTGGTTTCCAATGAGGGGTCTAAAAGTTTTTAAGGATTTCTTCAAATTATTTTCCATATATAGGTAAGTGCAGCTTTCAGCTTTTAATGGTCACATCTTTAACGTTGTTTCTTTCTCATAAATCCGCACATTAAAAATTTAAAAAATGTATGTCCCTTCTCCATTTGTTAGGTATTATTATCTGGTTTGTGCATTTTATTTCACAGATTTCTTACAGATTGATGTTGCCTCCCAAAAACTTTTGTCCTTTTTTGTCACATTCATAATAACACATGTATATTTCCCTTATCTAAAATAGAAAACATGCAACCTGATATCACGAATTTCCGTCGGATAGTCACAGAATTTTTTGCTAATATTTCCGTGGCATTCTCACGGATCTCTGCATTTTTTCGTGTCATTCTCACGGATTGGTAACTCAACGGTTTTGTCCTATTTTCTTACCATTGTCGCTTCGGTTTAGGGTTAGATTTACATAAATTGACATCCTTGCCCAAACCAACTCTAACCCCAACACCAGGCGACAATGGTTTAAAGTTTAGAAAATGTAAAGAATAAAGCAGAAAAAAAAACGTTTAAACCAATACTTAAAGTGACATACTAACGCAAACACCAAATCTAACCCTAAACCAAAGTGACAATGGTTTGAAAATAAGAAAAAGCAGTTGAGTAACCAATCCGTGAGAATGCCACGGAAAAATTAGCAAAAAATTCTGTGACTATCCCATTGAACTCTGTGAGATCACGTTGAAAACATGAGTATAGACTGATATTTTCTGATGTCTGGACAAGAGTTGCAAAATTCCAGGAATTGTCAAGGGTGGAAACTTTCCATGTCAACTAATGGGAATTATTTGGAATATATAGGAATTAACGGAAATTAATGGAAATATATCGGGAATTTGAAAATATTGCAGAGTTGCCTATAACCGGGAACTTAAATGGTGTTAAAAAAATCTTGCAGAATAATTTTGTTAAAAACAACGAGATTTAATTTAATTTTAATTTTTTATTCTTTAGTGACATGCACACAGCACACTGCTTACTGAAGGGCCATTAAGGCCACACCCCCTGCATGCGCTTGCATTTTTTCATAACATGCACAGATCATTTCTTAAATCCTGCACACAAAATAATGTCAAAATGTCCATCTTTGCCTGTATTCATGTAAATTAATTGGTTTAAAACATCCTTGTGTTGTGTGTGTAAGCTAGTGTGCAACAACATTATACCATTGTAAAGATATAATGACTGAGAAAACATTTAGGTGAGATAATTAAAAACGTAGTGTCTAAAAATGATCCTCCCCACACGCACATTCCTCCTGAAATAAAAAAATCCTCCATATATCAGTTAAGGGGCGATTCCCCTCCACTTTCAAGGTCTTGACTACCACAGAAGCCACACTTGCTGCATTTGAACATTTTAACTATCAAATACCAAAATGTGTTTATACAGTAGCTAGCAAGCTAGCCAGTAAATCAGATATCTAAATGTAAGCTAGCACTATTAAAATAGCAATAATAATGTTTATTATGCTTTTTTTGTTACTAAATGAAAGAATCAAATAAAGTTCTACTTACAATTAAATAAGTCAAGACGTCATTTTTAAATTTGTATTATGTTGCATGCATATTAATTTATGTTTGTATATGATATAGTTTATATAAATTTTCAAGTAATTTCCATAAATCCCAATAAGCTTCCAATTTGGAATTACCTAAATTCCCATGGAAAGTTTCCAGATATTTACCGCCCCTTTGCAACCCTACTCCGGACTTTATCATCAGGGGTTTAGGAAAATATAAACAGATAGTTTAATATATCGGTTATAAATACATTCTCTGAGAAATTATATTTTAATTTTTGACTGAAAATGCCACAACCATAATGCTGAAATTGCAATTAATGGACAGCAAACAAAGACTAGAGCTGAAATCCTTTTCTTCTCAGATGTTTCTGTTTATGTGTCTCTTTTTAAAAAAATCACAAACAATGTTTCAGCATAAAATTACACTTTCTCAACACATTTTAAATTTAAAATTTATTGAAAAACATTTGTGACTCATCTGGTTCACAGAGTAACAGGTGAATACAAATCCATGTCCAATAAATATGAGAATATCTATAAATACAGCCCTACAATATGTTCTGCCCCAGCTATTTCTTCAATAGGAAATGTCTACAGATACTTGCACTAGTCATAACTACCAATACCACTGATATTGTCCTAGTTCAATCTAAAGCGCCATGCTCATGAAAACTTTCCATTAGCAGACACATTGAATGGGTGAAAGAGTTGCACATGTTCCTCCCTCGCTAAATACCAGATAACTGTGTGGCTTTATCACATTCAGATGAACGTTCACACTGTTTTGTACTTATCACGAAACTGTTTGTATGGATGTTTTCATACTCAGAGCCACATAAATCCAGACAGTTTGTGCTCGTTGTCACTATTAAAGATTCTATTACACCCGATTCTGATAAACGTCTTCATTTTCTAATCATTCATGGAGTTTTCCTAATAAAAAACTTTTTTATGATTAATTTGCTTACGCTGCTTAGGTTGCTGCTTATTTTGCATAATAGTCTATCTGAAGTTAACAATGCACAACATCTCCTGAGCTGAATCATATTATTATGCTGAATACATGATGAGTCAGTGTGCGGACTCTTAAAAAAGACAGATAATATGTAATCTATGTTTTGTCAGTGTACCAAAAACATTGAAAAAACAGTGGGAGTACTTCTTCAAGTGTGAAATATTCAAACAAGCCTGAAACTCTTTTATCGCATTATTTACTATACGTAATCTGACCAGCATTTACCAGCTGTTGCTATATGCCTTATTTACATTTGGTAAATGGAATACAATTAGATTTTGTGTAAAAAAATCCCAAATGACATCTTGTTAACATCTGTTTCTCTTGAACAGTATGAAATGTAATGAAGATCTGACTGGTTTGTCAATTTTTATTTGTCTATTATTTAAATATTAGAGACATAGATGCTTACATTGAGATATAACTATAAGACTTTAGCCTGAATAAATATGAAAGAGTCACCTTAGCGGGTCTTACCATGTCAGTACGGGATTCCTGATAAACCCTCTTTTTGCAGCAGGGAGGAATCTTCCGAAACACAGTAAACAGCAACACCACAATCATCAGAAAAAATGCCAGGCAACAGACTTAAAAAAGACAAAAGAAAAGGGATATAAGTTATTCAAGTTATAAGTTATTCAAGTTATATGTATTCTATATATATTATTTTTAACTTCTGTATATATAGAGAGAAATATAGAATAATAAAATGATATGGATTTGTGTTTTAGGATCCAAAACTATGTACTATAAGTATGGTATTTACTGACTGAATTATCCACTCCTATCCAAGTATTATGTATGTCTGCAAAATGTATATTTGTCTACAAAACATAGACATTAAACTTTCCAATACCACAAGAAACTGTCTATAATTTAGTTTAGTTTGTCCAAACATTTGACTATATACAACATTTGACTGATAAAAACAATATTTCTCAAATATTATTACTATTATTATGCTTGAATATTTCCAGACATTGATTCTGTAAAAATATAGGAAAACCATGATATATTAAAGTATTATCAGACTTGAGCATTTTTAAAACAAAAAAGTAGAAAGTTCTTGAAAAAGGAAAACATTAATTCATTTGACATATACAAAATATTCTTGCTTACATGCACCCACGTAGATTGTCCTCTGGTCCACTGGTGAGCTCGTGGAGGGCACAGTTGGTAACACAGTGGTAATCATCTCTAATAAATACTGCTTTCCTCAAAAGCGACGCAAACTTTCTCATAGTAAGTCATTAGAGGAGTTTTGTTTCTTCTTCAGCTTCATTTCAGAAAGAAAACCGCGACTCGAGTTCCTGAACTTCTGTTAAGTACTGACCGTCAGTCACGACACACATCCTCCTCTTCACGAAGCAGGAGATACATACACTGTTGCCATCTATGAATGAACAGCAAATCCTACTATGGCGACGCTTCTTCTCATGAATAGTAACGACGGCAGTGATTGGACGCTCGAGGAACGTTGCCGAGCAACGGCTACGTGATCTAATTAATATTCATGAGCTAAGCCTGTCCCGTAGTGAGAGAAAATATCGTAGTAACCAGACAGGAGGTTGTAAGGTAACCAGGAGGAACAATGTGAGGAATTTGTTAATATCTAAGCAGGAATGAACACAGATAATGTGTTATTAATTTTATCTAAAAAAAAAAAAAACATTTATTCTGTATTATACCATACGGCTGCAGTATCGCTCACGTAAACATTCCTGCCACATGTACTGGTTGTCATGGAGACAGGCAGGCAGCACTTTGCGCTTTTAAAGTGCGCCGCCTATTGGCAGCATTCCGCAACTGTGTCATTCACCAGCCGCATATCTACTGTATGAGCTTTCAAGATTCAAGTTTTTTTATTTGTCCTCATTCTTTGTGATTTTAACTTGAAACTTAGATCAGAACTAGTTAAGACTAGTTATTGTTGTAGCATTTGGGGAGTAAAACAGTTTTTATTTTTATTGGGTTTAAATAAAATATACGTTATTGCATCAAGGCTTAAACTGCTATAACTCTTTTTTTATTTAATATTCACAACTCCAGACACTTCAGTGAAAAACTTTAAAGTGTTTACTTTAAAAAGAATGACAGAGTAAAATTAATTTGAATGTGTATATCACCTTTTCACCCCCACACGCAAAAATGGTTAATTTTCATTAATATTATCAAAAACGTCACTACTGTAATAATGCTATAAAAGATTATATTTTGCCTTTTATTGATGTTTTAAACTTTTAGTGATTCATTCGTATTTGACGTTGTAGGCTATTTGTCATTTATTGATGTTTTCACGCGAGCTTGGCCACTTTATTTCATCTCTAGACGTGACTTCATATTGCCCTAATTCAGTTGAAATAGATTCTTATGGCTAACGACTCTGAATCACAAACCTTTTTCAACAGGGTTGGGGCTTGAAGAGACACGGCCAAATCTCGTGAAATCTCGCCGGATGAGCGCTGTTTTCATCCTGATCCTACCGCCAAACCTAATCCTAAAACCAACATTTCACAGAATGTAAGCCGTATGTGTATCCTAATAGTCAAAACTGCTGTTTTTTGTCCTAATCCTTAATACATCTCGCGAGAGTTGGCCGTAGCTGTATCTCCACTAGCCAGAACCACTTTCAACGGGCATTGATCGAGTCGGTTCGTAGTATGACTCAGTGAATCGACTCTCACCATGGTATCATTCGCGGCTGACACGACTCGCTGCCAAATACGATTCACGGGATGAGGAAAAATGGTCGCGAGCACCCGTGTGCAGAAGCTTATCAGACGATATAAACTCCCAATCGCGGCTGGTTTAACGATCTTGCTGATCCAGGGCCTGGTGGTATGGAGTCTGCGGGGTTTGGAGGAAGGAGAGGCTGAGGTAAGTGCTGTTTACTGAGGACAAGACTGTCACCGTGTCTCAGATTTGCCGTTCGATTGAAGCTTCAGGATAGCATGCTAGGCTAAGCTAAAGCCGTCAGTCAGTCTCGTTAGTTGAACTGTTTTTGTAGTAATAGCGAGTGTAAACAGTGTTCACTGTTTTCTTGAATTATTATGAATATCATCGCCCATGACAATGTTATGAATAGCGTTATACGTTTACCGTTGTGATTATCAGATGCTGTGGAGATGAATGATTTGTTTTGACCGGCGTCGGATTTTAAATGACTTGACTGACTTCACTAACAGCTGTGTCAAAACTTACTGATATGTTCATGTAACGTTAGACAGCAATTTCAGAGTGTCAAATCCTAGTGTGCTGTTTACCTAGACAACATTTTAGTCATCTTTGTTTTTAAACCTAGTCAGCTGTCTTCCGAGACAGCATTTTTGGATATCGTACTTTTAAAACCGAGCTAGCGCATAGACAGCAGTTTTGACCGCGTAGTTTACAGCCTAGTGCGTCGCCTAAACCGAGCATAAAAAACTGCATTTCACCTGCTGAGTTGGCAAACAGCTGTCTAGGTAGGCAACTCAACCAATGAGATGTTTACAGGTTCAGATCTGTATCTATAGCCCTTATCAGGGCTTATACTGATGGTTAGAATGTCAACATTTTTTGTACCAGTGTTGCATTAGACATGAATAAATAAGTTAAATAAACACACGTGAGCTCGGCTGACTATAACTAATGATGTTTAAACCCAGCAGGGTTGACTCAATAACTATCATCATTGAGCCCTTGATTACTTTTAACCTTAGGTTACTCAGAGAGTGTAGACGCATTGGATAAAAGCCTAGCTGAATGTCTAATAGCTAAATGAACAACTGTCTGCTGCTTAAGGGCACACTTACAATAATGTGAATTTTTATTAACATTTGGAAAAGGTTACGAGTTTCAGCGAGTATCAGGAATGTGCTGTCGTGTCTGGATTCCTGCTCTTAACAAAGCGGGAGCTTGCAGCTTGTCATCATTAGGGCCCGAGCACCGAGGAGCAGGCCAGAATGGCCTGCACCGAAAGGTGCGAAGCCCTATTGTTTTTGCTCGGATTATTAGGGCCCGAGCACCGAGGAGCAGGCCAGAATGGCCTGCACCGAAAGGTGCGAAGCCCTATTGTTTTTGCTCGAATTTATTATTAGGGCCCGAGCACCGAGGAGCAGGCCAGAATGGCCTGCACCGAAAGGTGCGAAGCCCTATTGTTTTTGCTCGAATTTATTATTATTTTTTTTATTAGGGCCCGAGCACCGAGGAGCAGGCCAGAATGGCCTGCACCGAAAGGTGCGAAGCCCTATTGTTTTTGCTCGGATTATTATTATTTTTTTTTTTTATTTTTTTCAACACTTTTGGACATTTTGGGGGCCTTAACATACTCGAAAACTCTTGAAATTTGGCACAGACATCAGAGTCGTCCGTGATCGCCGAAAGCCAAAGGCTGGAACACGGGCGTGACACAGGGGCTCTGTAGCGCCCCCTGTAATGCAAAAACAAACAGGAGTGCACAGATCAGGCAAACATGTACGCACATTTACGAAAGTTGGTACACATATAGATCTCATCGACCCGAACAACTTTCGCCCTCTAACATTTTAGCTCCGCCCAACAGGAAGTCCGCCATTTTGGATTGTTTAAAAAATGCATGCGGTGAACTTTTGAATACTCCTCCTAGGGGATTCATGCAAATGACACCAAACGTGGTGATCATGATGTCAAGACATTGGACTTGCTAAATTGCGAAGGGATTTTTGATATCTCGAACGGTGTTGCCATGGCGAAGCGACAAATTTATGGCGAATTCAGAGAAACAGGAAGTGTCTAATATCTAAAGCAAAAAATGTCTTATTGGGATAAAACGCAGTGTGTATGTTCGGCCAAGGATTCCGATCGCATCGATGTGCCTATTGTGAGTCTCGGTATAGCGCCACCAACAGGCACCAGGAAGTGTGGCAGTCACAAAAGGTGGATTTTTTGACAGTTCCATGCAATGTTCTTTTAAATTCTCCTCCTAGGATTTTCATGCGATTGACACCAAAAGTGGTCAACATGATGCTGAGGCATTGTAGATGATAAATTGTGAAGGGATTTTTGATATCTCGAATGCTGCTCCCATGGCAACACGTCAAACTTTACTTTCATTTTCAGGGATATTTAAGCACTTGGCATGCACTTTGGGTGCCTTAACATGCTCGAAAACACCGGGAATTTGGCACAGACCTCAATGTCATTGGCCATTAGGACTGGGCAAACGCTGGAACACGGGTGTGGCAGTAGGGCTCTGTAGCGCCCCCTGTAATGCAAAAAAAATATTGGTGCACAAATCGGGCAAACATGTACGCACATGTACGAAAGTTGGTACGTATATAGATCTCATCGACCCGAACAACTTTCACAATCAAACCTATTAGCTCCGCCTCACAGGAAGTCGGCCATTTTGGATGGTTTCAAAAATGCATACGGTGAACTTTTGAATACTCCTTCTAGGGGATTCATGGGATTGACACCAAACGTGCTGATCATGATGCCGAGACATTGTACTTGCTAAATTGCGAAGGGATTTTTGATATCTCGAACGGTTCTGCCATGGCGAGGCGACAAATTCATGGCGAAATCAGAGAAACAGGAAGTGTCTAATATCTAAGGTAAAAAAATGTCTTATTGTGATGACACACGGGGTGTTTGTTCGTCTGAAGATTCTGATTGCATCGATGTGCCTATTGTGAGTCTCGGGTATAGCGCCACCACTAGGCGCCAGGAAGTGTTGCAGTCACAAAGGTTGATTTTTTTGACAGTTCCATGTGATTTTCTTTTAAATACTCCTCCTAGAATGTTTATGCGATTGACACCAAAAGTGGTTATCATGATGCTGAGACTTTGCAGATGCTAAATTGCGAAGGAATTTTTGACATTTCGAACGCTGTTGCCATGGCAATGCTTCAAACTTTACTTTAATTTCTGGCATATTTAAGGCTCTTGGCGTGCTTAGATTAAATTTAAATTTGGCAAACACATCAGAGTTGTCGGCTGTTAAGTGTTGACAAAAACGTCAGATAAAGGCGTGTCTATTTAGTGTCTCACTAGCGCCTCCATTTGTCTAAAATGTGGGGTTTCTTTTACCTACAGTACCAAAATGGATCAGTAGCAACATGAAATATTCCACTGATATTTACCCACTTGATGCACATGCCCACCGTGCATCATTTTCTCGGAGGCACCGTGTAGCGGTAAAAAAACGTGCGAGGGCCCGCCATCGCTGCTTGCAGCTATATTTTTTATTATTATTATTATTATTTTTATTTTTTTTAACACTTTTGGGCATTTTGGGTGAATAAACATACTCGAAAACTCTTGAAATTTGGCACAGATGTCAAAGTCGTCCGTCATTGCGACCGGGCAAAGGCTGGAACGCGGGCGTGGCACGGGGGCTCTGTAGCGCCCCCTGTAATGCAAAAAAAAACATTGATGCACAGATCGGGCAAAAATGTATGCACATGTTTGAGAATTGGTACGCTTATAGATCTCATCGACCCGAACAACTTTCGCCCTCTAACATTTAAGCTCCGCCCAACAGGAAGTTGGCTATTTTGGATTGTTTAAAAAATGCATGCGGTGAACTTTTAAATACTCCTCCTAGAGGATGCATGCGAATGACACCAAACGTGGTGATCATGATGTTGAGACATTGTACTTGCTAAATTGCAAAGGGATTTTTGATATCTCGAACGGTTCTGCCATGGCATGGCGACAAAGTTGTGGCGAAATCAGAGAAACAGGAAGTGTCTTATATCTAAGGCAAAAAAAATTCTTATTGTGATGCCAAGCGGGGCATTTGTTCGTCTGAAGATTCCGGTCGCATCGATGTGCCTATTGTGAGTCTCAGGTATAGCGCCACCACTAGGGGCCAGGAAGTGTGTCAGTCATGAACTTTTAAATACTTCTCCTAGGGAATTCATACGATTGACACCAAATGTGGTGAACATGATGCTGAGACATTGGACTTGCTAAATTGCGAAGGGATTTTTGATATCTCGAACGGTGTTGCCATGGCGAGGCGACAAATTTATGGCGAATTCAGAGAAACAGGAAGTGTCTAATATCTAAAGCAAAAAATGTCTTATAGGGATGAAACGCAGTGTGTATGTTCAGCCAAGGATTCCGATCGTATCGATGTGCCTATTGTGAGTCTCGGGTATAGCGCCACCAACAGGCACCAGAAAGTGTGGCAGTCACAAAAGGTGGATTTTTGACAGTTGCATGTGTTGAACTTTTAAATACTCCTCCTAGGATTTTCATGCTATTGACACCAAAAGTGGTCAACATGATCCTGAGACATTGTAGATGATAAATTGCGAAGGGATTTTTGATATCTTGAACGCTGTTTCCATGGCAGCGCGCCAAACTTTACTTTTTTGAAGGCTTTTTTAAGGCTCTTGGCGTGCTTAGTTGAACTTTAAATTTGGCACCCACATCAGAGTTTTCGGCTGTTAAGTACTGACAAAAACGTCAGATAAAGGCGTGTCTATTTAGTGTCTCACTAGCGCCCCCATTTGTCTAAAATGTGGGGTTTCTTTTACCTACAGTCCCCAAATGGCTCAGAAACAACATTACATAGCCCACTGATATTTTACCCACGTGATGCCCTTGCCCACCGTGCATCGTTTTCTCGGACGCACCGTGTAGCGGTAAAAAAACGTGCGAGGGCCCGCCATTGCTGCTTGCAGCTATATTTAGGGCCCGAGCACCGAGGAGCAGGCCAGAATGGCCTGCACCGAAAGGTGCGAAGCCCTATTGTTTTTGCTCGAATTTATTAGGGCCCGAGCACCGAGGAGCAGGCCAGAATGGCCTGCACCGAAAGGTGCGAAGCCCTATTGTTTTCCTTAGGATTATTATTGTTTTTTTTTTTATTTTTATTTTTTTTTAACACTTTTGGCCACTTTGGGTGCCTTAACATACTCGAAAACTCTTGAAATTTGGCACACACGTCAGAGTCGTTGGCCATCAGGTCCGGGCAAAGGCTGGACCACGGGCGTGGCACGGGGGCTCTGTAGCGCCCCCTGCAATGCAAAAACAAACATTGGGGCACAGATCGTTCAAACATGTACGCACATGTACGAGAGTTGGTACCCTTATAGATCTCATTGACCCGAACAACTTTCGCCCTCTAACATTTAAGCTCCGCCCAACAGGAAGTCAGCTATTTTGGATTGTTTAAAAAATGCATGCGTTGAACTTTTGAATACTCCTCCTAGAGGATGCATGCAATTGACACCAAAAGTGGTGAACATGATGTCGAGACATTGGACTTGCTAAATTGCGAAGGGATTTTTGATATCTCGAACGGTTCTGCCATGGCGAGCCGACAAAGTTGTGGCGAAATCAGAGAAACAGGAAGTGTCTAATATCTAAGGCAAAAAATGTCTTATTGTAATGACACGCGGGGTGTTTGTTCGTCTGAAGATTCCGATCGCATCGATGTGCCTATTGTGACTCCCGGGTATAGCGCCACCAGCAGGCGCCAGGAAGTGTGTCAATCACAAAGCTGGATTTTTTTGAAAGTTCCATGCAATGTTCTTTTAAATACTCCTTCTAGGATTTTCATGTGATTGACACCAAAAGTGGTCACCATGATGCCGAGACATTGTAGATGATAAATTGCGAAGGGATTTTTGATATCTCAAACACTGTTCCCATGGCAACCTGTCAAACTTTACTTTCATTTTAAAGGCATATTTAAGCCTTTCAGTTGCATACAGTTAACTTTTAAATACTCCTTCTAGGATTTTCATGCGATTGACACGAGAAGTGGTAACATAATGCAGAGACATTGTAGATGATAAATTGCGAAGGGATTTTTGATATCTCGAACGCTGTTCCCATGGCAATGCATCAAACTTTACTTTCATTTTTACACATATTTAAGGCTGACAGTTACATGCTGTGAACCTTTAAATACTCCTCGTATGGGATTCATGCGATTGACACCAGAAGTGGTCAACATGATGCCGAGACATTGTAGATGATAAATTGCGAAGGAATTTTTGACATCTCGAACGCTGTTCCCATGGCAACGCGTCAAACTTTACTTTAATTTCAGGCATGTTTAAGGCTCTTGGCGTGCTTAGTTGAACTTTAAATTTGGCACACACATCAGAGTTTTCGGCTGTTAAGTGTTGACAAAAAGGTCAGACATAGGCGTGTCTCTTAAGTGGCTCACTAGTGCCCCTGTTTGTCTAAAATGTGGGGTTTCTTTTACCTACAGTCCCCAAATGGCTCAGAAACAACATTAAATAGCCCACTGATATTTTACCCACTTGATGCCCTTGCCCACCGTGCGTCATTTTCTCGGACGCACCGTGTAGCGGTAAAAAACGTGCGAGGGCCCGCCATTGCTGCTTGCAGCTATATTTATTTATTTTTTTTTTATTATTTTTTTTTTTTTTTTTTTTTTTAACACTTTTGGGCATTTTGAGTGCCTTAACATACTCGAAAACTCTTGAAATTTGGCACAGACGTCAGAGTCGTCCGTCATTGCAAACGGGCAAAGGCTGGAACACGGGCGTGGCACGGGGGCTCTGTAGCGCCCCCTGTAATGCAAAAAAAAACATTGATACACAGATCGTGCAAACATGTACGCACATGTACGAGAGTTGGTACGCATATAGATCTCATCGACCCGAACAACTTTCGCCCTCTAACATTTAAGCTCCGCCCAACAGGAAGTCAGCTATTTTGGATTGTTTAAAAAATGCATGCGTTGAACTTTTGAATACTCCTCCTAGAGGATGCATGCGATTGACACCAAAAGTGGTGAACATGATGTCGAGACATTGGGCTTGCTAAATTGCGAAGGGATTTTTGATATCTCGAACGGTTCTGCCATGGCGAGCCGACAAAGTTGTGGCGAAATCATAGAAACAGGAAGTGTGTAATATCTAAGGCAAAAAATGTCTTATTGTAATGACACGCGGGGTGTTTGTTCATCTGAAGATTCCAATCGCATCGATGTGCCTATTGTGACTCCCGGGTATAGCGCCACCAGCAGGCGCCAGGAAGTGTGTCAGTCACAAAGCTGGATTTTTTTGAAAGTTCCATGCAATGTTCTTTTAAATACTCCTTCTAGGATTTTCATGCGATTGACACCAAAAGTGGTCACCATGATGCCGAGACATTGTAGATGTTAAATTGCGAAGGGATTTTTGATATCTCAAACGCTGTTCCCATGGCAACCTGTCAAACTTTACTTTCATTTTAAAGGCATATTTAAGCCTTTCAGTTGCATACAGTTAACTTTTAAATACTCCTTCTAGGATTTTCATGCGATTTACACGAGAAGTGGTCAATATGATGCCGAGACATTGTAGATGATAAATTGGGAAGGGATTTTTGATATCTCGAACCCTGTTGCCATGGCAATGCATCAAAATTTACTTTCATTTTTACACATATTTAAGGCTGACAGTTACATGCTGTGAACCTTTAAATACTCCTCGTATGGGATTCATGCGATTTGACACCAGAAGTGGTCAACATGATGCCGTGACATTGTAGATGATAAATTGCGAAGGAATTTTTGACATCTAGAACGCCGTTCCCATGGCAATGCATCAAACTTTACTTTAATTTCAGGCATGTTTAAGGCTCTTGGCGTGCTTAGTTGAACTTTAAATTTGGCACACACATCAGAGTTTTCAGCTGTTAAGTGTTGACAAAAAGGTCAGACATAGGTGGTCTCTTAAGTGGCTCACTAGTGCCCCTGTTTGTCTAAAATATGGGGTTTCTTTTGCCTACAGTCCCCAAATGGCTCAGAAACAACATTAAATAGCCCACTGATATTTTACCCACTTGATGCCCTTGCCCACCGTGCATTGTTTCTCGGACGCACCGTGTAGCGGTAAAAAAATGTGCGAGGGCCCGCCATCGCTGCTTGCAGCTATATTTAGGGCCCGAGCACCGAGGAGCAGGCCAGAATGGCCTGCACCGAAAGGTGCGAAGCCCTATTGGTTTTGCTCGGATTATTATTTTTATTATTATTAGGGCCCGAGCACCGAGGAGCAGGCCAGAATGGCCTGCACCGAAAGGTGCGAAGCCCTATTGGTTTTGCTCGAATTTATTATTATTTTTTTTTTTTTTTTTTTTTTTTTTTTAACACTTTTGGGCATTTTGGGTGCCTTAACATACTCGAAAACTCTTGAAATTTGGCACAGACGTCAGAGTCGTCCGTCATTGCAAACGGGCAAAGGCTGGAACACGGGCGTGGCACGGGGGCTCTGTAGCGCCCCCTGTAATGCAAAATAAAACATTGATGCACAGATCGTGCAAACATGTACGCACATGTACGAGAGTTGGTACACATATAGATCTCATCGACCCGAACAACTTTCGCCCTCTAACATTTAAGCTCCGCCCAACAGGAAGTCGGCTATTTTGGATTGTTTAAAAAATGCATGCGTTGAACTTTTGAATACTCCTCCTAGAGGATGCATGCGATTGACACCAAAAGTGGTGAACATGATGTCGAGACATTGGACTTGCTAAATTGCGAAGGGATTTTTGATATCTCGAACGGTTCTGCCATGGCGAGCCGACAAAGTTGTGGCGAAATCAGAGAAACAGGAAGTGTCTAATATCTAAGGCAAAAAATGTCTTACTGTAATGACACGCGGGGTGTTTGTTCGTCTGAAGATTCCGATCGCATCGATATGCCTATTGTGAGTCTCGGGTATAGCGCCACCACCAGGCGCCAGGAAGTGTGTCAGTCACAAAGCTGGATTTTTTTGACAGTTCCATGCGATGTTCTTTTAAATACTCCTTCTAGGATTTTCATGCGATTGACACCAAAAGTGGTCACCATGATGCCGAGACATTGTAGATGATAAATTGCGAAGGGATTTTTGATATCTCAAACGCTGTTCCCATGGCAACGCGTCAAACTTTACTTTCATTTTAAAGGCATATTTAAGCCTTTCAGTTCCATACAGTTAACTTTTAAATACTCCTTCTAGGATTTTCATGCGATTGACACGAGAAGTGGTCAACATGATGCCGAGACATTGTAGATGATAAATTGCGAAGGGATTTTTGATATCTCAAACGCTGTTCCCATGGCAACCTGTCAAACTTTACTTTCATTTTAAAGGCATATTTGAGCCTTTCATACAGTTAACTTTTAAATACTCCTTCTATGATTTTCATGCGATTGACACGAGAAGTGGTCAACATGATGCCGAGACATTGTAGATGATAAATTGCGAAGGGATTTTTGATATCTCAAACGCTGTTCCCATGGCAATGCATCAAACTTTACTTTCATTTTTACACATATTTAAGGCTGACAGTTACATGCTGTGAACCTTTAAATACTCCTCGAAGTGGATTCATGCGATTGACACCAGAAGTGGTTAACATGATGCTGAGACATTGTAGATGATAAATTGCGAAGGAATTTTCAGACATCTCGAACGCTGTTCCCATGGCAACGCGTCAAACTTTACTTTAATTTCAGGCATGTTTAAGGCTCTTGGCATGCTTCGTTGAACTTTAAATTTGGCACACACATCCAGAGATGTATAAAGTACTAGGGACCCAGACTTGAGTAAAAGTACAAGTGCTCTATCAAAAAAGTGAGCACACCACTTAAGTGGAAGTACTGAAGTATTAAACATGTTTTGTACTTAAGTATTGCAAGTAGTTTATTTTAAAATATACTACTCAAGTACTGAAAGTAAAAGTACAAGTATTGTGTAATGTAGTTATTAAAGAAAACAGTCAAAAGTTTGAATATAATATTGTTTATATTATTTCAAATGTTTAAGCTAAAGGACACTCACAATTGCTTTGGCTGTAGCAGGAGTACAAGGACAGGAATGTTCAGATTAATTTAACTAATATGGCAATAGAGAATTCAGAATTAATAAAATATTAGTCGATGTAATGGTAATAGGTAAAGGTACAAGATGTTTCAATGTATTTAGGTTTCATTCTTTCGCGCACACTCGCCCTTTCTCGCGAATTCTCTCTCTCTATCGGTCTCTCTCGTGCACTTTGGTTCTCTCTTCACTTCACATTTGTCCACAACTGCGGCTCATATTTGTGAGTGAGAGGGAGGGAGGGGTCCGCTCTTCACTATCTCCTATTGGTTTAGACCACAATCTGTGTGTGTTTCTAATGTGTATCACCGCTCCGGCAGTGACAATGTGGGTTTGGAATGATTCGTAGCATTTGAGTGTAACGAGTAACTATGCAGCACATAAAAAATGTATTGGAGTAAAAGTATTAAACTCATCGAAAATATGTACTGAAGTAAAAGTGGAAGTAGGAGAAAAAAATAATACTTCAGTAGAGTACAGATACTGCCTATTAGTACTTAAGTACAGTAGTGAAGTAGTTCTACTTCGTTACTATACATCTCTGCACACATCAGAGTTTTCGGCTGTTAAGTGTTGACAAAAAGGTCAGACATAGGCGTGTCTCTTAAGTGGCTCACTAGTGCACCTGTTTGTCTAAAATGTGGGGTTTCTTTTACCTACAGTCCCCAAATGGCTCAGAAACAACATTAAATAGCCCACTGATATTTTACCCACTTGATGCCCTTGCCCACCGTGCATCGTTTTCTCGGACGCACCGTGTAGCGGTAAAAAAACGTGCGAGGGCCCGCCATTGCTGCTTGCAGCTATATTTATTATTATTTAGGGCCCGAGCACCGAGGAGCAGGCCAGAATGGCCTGCACCGAAAGGTGCGAAGCCCTATTGTTTTTGCTCGGATTATTATTTTTATTATTTTTTTTTTTTTTTTTTTTTTTATTATTTTTTTCAACACTTTTGGGAATTTTGAGTGCCTTAACATACTCGAAAACTCTTGAAATTTGGCACAGATGTCAGAGTCGTCCGTCATCGCAGAAAACCAAAGGCTGGAACACGGGCGTGGCAGGGGGGCTCTGTAGCGCCCCCTGTAATGGAAAAAAAAACATTGGTGCATAGATCGGACAAACATGCACGCACATGTACGAAAGTTGGTACGCATATAGATCTCATCGACCCGAACAACTTTCCTACTCTAACATATTAGCTCCGCCCAACAGGAAGTCGGCCATTTTGGATTGTTTAAAAAATGCATGCGGTGAACTTTTAAATACTCCTCCTAGTGGATTAATGGGATTGACACCAAACGTGGTGAACATGATGTCAAGACATTGTACTTGCTAAATTGCGAAGGGATTTTTGATATCTCAAACGGTTCTGCCATGGCGAGGCGACAAATTCATGGCGAAATCAGAGAAACAGGAAGTGTCTAATATCTAAGGCAAAAAATGTCTTATTGTGATGACACGCGGGGTGTTTGTTCGTCTGAAGATTCCGATCGCATCGATGTGCCTATTGTCACTCCCGGGTATAGCGCCACCAGCAGGCACCAGGAAGTGTGTCAGTCACAAAGCTGGATTTTTTTGAAAGTTCCATCCAATGTTCTTTTAAATACTCCTCCTAGGATTTTCATGCGATTGACACCAAAAGTGGTCACCATGATGCCGAGACATTGTAGATGATAAATTGCGAAGGGATTTTTGATATCTCAAACGCTGTTCCCATGGCAACGCATCAAACTTTACTTTCATTTTAAAGGCATATTTAAGCCTTTCAGTTGCATACAGTTAACTTTTAAATACTCCTTCTAGGATTTTCATGCGATTGACACGAGAAGTGGTCAAGATGATGCCGAGACATTGTAGATGATAAATTGCGAAGGGATTTTTGATATCTCGAACGCTGTTCCCATGGCAATGCATCAAACTTTACTTTCATTTTTACACATATTTAAGGCTGACAGTTACATGCTGTGAACCTTTAAATACTCCTCGTATGGGATTCATGCGATTGACACCAGAAGTGGTCAAGATGATGCCGAGACATTGTAGATGATAAATTGCGAAGGAATTTTTGACATCTCGAACGCTGTTCCCATGGCAATGCGTCAAACTTTACTTTAATTTCAGGCATGTTTAAGGCTCTTGGCGTGCTTAGTTGAACTTTAAATTTGGCACACACATCAGAGTTTCGGCTGTTAAGTGTTGACAAAAAGGTCAGACATAGGTGTGTCTCTTAAGTGGCTCACTAGTGCCCCTGTTTGTCTAAAATGTGGGGTTTCTTTTACCTACAGTCCCCAAATGGCTCAGAAACAACATTAAATAGCACACTGATATTTTACCCACTTGATGCCCTTGCCCACCGTGCATCGTTTTCTCGGACGCACCGTGTAGCGGTAAAAAAACGTGCGAGGGCCCGCCATTGCTGCTTGCAGCTATATTTTTTTTATTTTTTTTATTTTTTTTAACACTTTTGAACATTTTGGGGGCCTTAACATACTCGAAAACTCTTGAAATTTGGCACACACGTCAGAGTCGTCCGTCATCGCCGAAAGCCAAAGGCTGGAACACGGGCGTGGCAGGGGGGCTCTGTAGCGCCCCCTGTAATGCAAAAACAAACAGTAGTGCACAGATCGGGCAAAAATGTACGCACATGTATGAAAGTTGGTACACACATAGATCTCATCGACCTGAACAACTTTCGCCCTCTAACATTTAAGCTCCGCCCAACAGGAAGTCGGCCATTTTGGATTGTTTAAAAAATGCATGCGGTGAACTTTTGAATACTCCTCCGAGGGGATACATGTGATTGACTCCAAACGTAGTGATCATGATGTCAAGACATTGGACTTGCTAAATTGCGAAGGGATTTTTGATATCTCGAACGGTTCTGTCATGGCGAGGCGACAAACTTATGGCGAAATCAGAGAAACAGGAATTGTCTAATATCTAAGGCAAAAAATGTCTTATTGTAATGACACGCGGGGTGTTTGTTCGTCTGAAGATTCCGATCGCATCGATATGCCTATTGTGACTCCCGGTTATAGCGCCACCACCAGGCGCCAGGAAGTGTGTCAGTCACAAAGGTGGATTTTTTTGACAGTTCCATCCGATGTTCTTTTAAATACTCCTTCTAGGATTTTCATGCGATTGACACCAAAAGTGGTCAACATGATGCCGAGACATTGTAGATGATAAATTGCGAAGGAATTTTTGACATCTCGAACGCTGTTCCCATGGCAACGCGTCAAACTTTACTTTTATTTCAGGCATATTTAAGGCTCTTGGCCTGCTTAGATTAACTTTAAATTTGGCACACACATCAGAGTTGTCGGCTGTTAAGTGTTGACAAAAAGGTCAGATAAAGGCATGTCTATTTAGTGGCTCACTAGCGCCCCCGATTGTCTAAAATGTGGGGTTTCTTTTACCTACAGTACCTAAATAGGTCAGTAGCAACATGAAATACTCCACAGATATTTACCCACTTGATGCACTTGCCCACCGTGCATCGTTTTCCTCGAAGGCACAGTGAAGCGGTACATAAACGTGCGAGGGCCCGCCATCGCTGCTTGCAGCTATATTTTTTTTTTTATTTTTTTTTATTTTTATTTTTTTTAACACTTTTGGGCATTTTGGGTGCCTTAACATACTCGAAAACTCTTGAAATTTGGCAAAGACGTCAAAGTCGTCCGTCATTGCAGAAAACCAAAGGCTGGACAACGGGCGTGGCACAGGGGCTCTGTAGCGCCCCCTGTAATGCAGAAGAAACCATTGATGCACAGATCGGGCAAAAATGTACGCACATGTACGAGAATTGGTACGCTTATAAATCTCATCAACCCGAACAACTTTCGCCCTCTAACATATAAGCTCCACCCAACAGGAAGTCGGCTATTTTGCATTGTTTAAAAAATGCATGCGGTGAACTTTTAAATACTCCTTCTAGGGGATTCATGCGAATGACACCAAACGTGGTGATCATGATGTCGAGACATTGTACTTGCTAAATTGCGAAGGGATTTTTGATATCTCGAACGGTCCTGCCATGGCGAGGCGACAAAGTTGTGGCGAAATCAGAGAAACAGGAAGTGTCTAATATCTAAGGCAAAAAAATTCTTATTGTTATGCCAAGCGGGGCGTTTGTTCGTGTGAAGATTCCGATCGCATTGATGTGCCTATTGTGAGTCTCAGATATAGTGCCACCACCAGGCGCCAGAAAGTGTGTCAGTCATGAACTTTTAAATACTTCTCCTAGGGAATTCATACAATTGACACCAAACGTGGTGAACATGATGCTGAGACATTGGACTTGCTAAATTGCGAAGGGATTTTTGATATCTCGAACGGTGTTGCCATGGCGAGGCGACAAATTTATGGCGAATTCAGAGAAACAGGAAGTGTCTAATATCTAAAGCAAAAAATGTCTTATTGGGATAAAACGCAGTGTGTATGTTCGGCCAAGGATTCCGATCGCATCGATGTGCCTATTGTGAGTCTCGGGTATAGCGCCACCAACAGGCACCAGGAAGTGTGGCAGTCACAAAAGGTGGATTTTTTGACAGTTCCATGCGATGTTCTTTTAAATACTCCTCCTAGGATTTTCATGCGATTGACACCAAAAGTGGTCAACATGATGCTGAGGCATAGTAGATGATAAATTGCGAAGGGATTTTTGATATCTCGAATGCTGCTCCCATGGCAACACGTCAAACTTTACTTTCATTTTCAGGGATATTTAAGCACTTGGCATGCACTTTGGGTGCCTTAACATGCTCGAAAACACCGGAAATTTGGCACAGACCTCAAAGTCGTCGGCCATTAGGTCTGGGTAAACGCTGGAACATGGGTGTGGCAGTAGGGCTCTGTAGCGCCCCCTGTAATGCAAAAAAATATTGGTGCACAAATCGGGCAAACATGTACGCACATGCACGAAAGTGGGTACGTATATAGATCTCATCGACCCGAACAACTTTCACAATCAAACCTATTAGCTCCGCCCCACAGGAAGTCGGCCATTTTGGAGGGTTAAAAAATGCATATTGTGAACTTTTGAATACTCCTTCTAGGGGATTCATGGGATTGACACCAAACATGGTGATCATGATGTCGAGACATTGTACTTGCTAAATTGCGAAGGGATTTTTGATATCTCGAACGGTTCTGCCATGGCGAGGCGACAAATTCATGGCGAAATCAGAGAAACAGGAAGTGTCTAATATCTAAGGTAAAAAATGTCTTATTATGATGACACACAGGGTGTTTGTTCGTCTGAAGATTCTGATCGCATCGATGTGCCTATTGTGAGTCTCGGGTATAGCGCCACCACCAGGCGCCAGGAAGTGTTGCAGTCACAAAGGTTGATTTTTTTGACAGTTCCATGTGATGTTCTTTTAAATACTCCTCCTAGAATGTTTATGTGATTGACACCAAAAGTGGTCAACATGATGCTAAGACATTGTAGATGCTAAATTGCGAAGGAATTTTTGACATCTCGAACGCTGTTCCCATGGCAACGCTTCAAACTTTACTTTAATTTCAGGCATGTTTAAGGCTCTTTGCGTGCTTAGATTAACTTTAAATTTGGCACACACATGAGAGTTGTCGGCTGTTAAGTGTTGACAAAAAGGTCAGATAAAGGCATGTCTATTAAGTGGCTCACTAGCGCCCCCGTTTGTCTAAAATATGAGGTTTCTTTTACCTACAGTACCCAAATTGGTCAGTAGCCACATGAAATAGTCCACTGATATTTACCCACTTGATGCACATGCCCACCGTGCATCGTTTTCTCGGAGGCACCGTGTAGCGGTAAAAAAACGTGCGAGGGCCCGCCATTGCTGCTTGCAGCTATATTTATTTATTTATTTATTTATTTATTTTTTTTCAACACTTTTGGACATTTTGGGGGCCTTAACATACTCGAAAACTCTTGAAATTTGGCACAGACATCAGAGTCGTCCGTGATCGCCGAAAGCCAAAGGCTGGAACACGGGCGTGGCACGGGGGCTCTGTAGCGCCCCCTGTAATGCAAAAACAAACAGGAGTGCACAGATCGGGCAAACATGTACGCACATTTACGAAAGTTGGTACACATATAGATCTCATCGACCCGAACAACTTTCGCCCTCTAACATTTTAGCTCCGCCCAACAGGAAGTCCGCCATTTTGGATTGTTTAAAAAATGCATGCGGTGAACTTTTGAATACTCCTCCTAGGGGATTCATGCAAATGACACCAAATGTGGTGATCATGATGTCAAGACATTGGACTTGCTAAATTGCGAAGTGATTTTTGATATCTCGAACGGTTCTGCCATGGCGAGCCGACAAAGTTGTGGCGAAATCAGAGAAACAGGAAGTGTCTAATATCTAAGGCAAAAAATGTCTTATTGTAATGACACGCGGGGTGTTTGTTCATCTGAAGATTCCGATCGCATCGATGTGCCTATTGTGGCTCCCGGGTATAGCGCCACCAGCAGGCGCCAGGAAGTGTGTCAGTCACAAAGCTGGATTTTTTTGAAAGTTCCATGCAATGTTCTTTTAAATACTCCTTCTAGGATTTTCATACGATTGACACCAAAAGTGGTCACCATGATGCCGAGACATTGTAGATGATAAATTGCGAAGGGATTTTTGATATCTCAAACGGTATTCCCATGGCAACGCGTCAAACTTTACTTTCATTTTAAAGGCATATTTAAGCCTTTCAGTTTTATACAGTTAACTTTTAAATACTACTCCTAGGATTTTCATGCGATTGAAACGAGAAGTGGTCAACATGATGCCGAGACACTGTAGATGATAAATTGCGAAGGGATTTTTGATATCTCAAACGCTGTTCCCATGGCAACGCGTCAAACTTTACTTTCATTTTTACACATATTTAAGGCTGACAGTTACATGCTGTGAACCTTTAAATACTCCTCGTATGGGATTCGTGCGATTGACACCAGAAGTGGTCAACATGATGCCGAGACATTGTAGATGATAAATTGCGAAGGAATTTTAGACATCTCGAACGCTGTTCCCATGGCAACGCGTCAAACTTTACTTTAATTTCAGGCATGTTTAAGGCTCTTGGGCGTGCTTAGTTGAACTTTAAATTTGGCACACACATCCAGAGATGTATAAAGTACTAGGGACCCAGACTTGAGTAAAAGTACAAGTGCTCTATCAAAAAAGTGAGCACATCACTTAAGTGGAAGTACTGAAGTATTAAACATGTTTTGTACTTAAGTATTGCAAGTAGTTTATTTTAAAATATACTACTCAAGTACTGAAAGTAAAAGTACAAGTATTGTGTAATGTAGTTATTAAAGAAAACAGTCAAAAGTTTGAATATAATATTGTTTATATTATTTCAAATGTTTAAGCTAAAGGACACTCACAATTGCTTTGGCTGTAGCAGGAGTACAAGGACAGGAATGTTCAGATTAATTTAACTAATATGGCAATAGAAAATTCAGAATTAGTAAAATATTAGTCGATGTAATGGTAATAGGTAAAGGTACAAGATGTTTCAATGTATTTAGGTTTCCTTCTTTCGCGCACACTCGCCCTTTCTCGCGAATTCTCTCTCTCTATCGGTCTCTCTCGTGCACTTTGGTTCTCTCTTCACTTCACATTTGTCCACAACCGCGGCTCATATTTGTGAGTGAGAGGGAGGGAGGGGTCCGCTCTTCACTATCTCCTATTGGTTTAGACCACAATCTGTGTGTGTTTCTAATGTGTATCACCGCTCCGGCAGTGATAATGTAGGTTTGGAATGATTCGTAACATTTGAGTGTAACGAGTAACTATGCAGCACATAAAAAATGTATTGGAGTAAAAGTATTAAACTCATCGAAAATATGTACTTAAGTAAAAGTGGAAGTAGGAGAAAAAAATAATACTTCAGTAGAGTACAGATACTGCCTATTAGTACTTAAGTACAGTAGTGAAGTAGTTCTACTTCGTTACTATACATCTCTGCACACATCAGAGTTTTCGGCTGTTAAGTGTTGACAAAAAGGTCAGACATAGGCGTGTCTCTTAAGTGGCTCACTAGTGCACCTGTTTGTCTAAAATGTGGGGTTTCTTTTACCTACAGTCCCCAAATGGCTCAGAAACAACATTAAATAGCCCACTGATATTTTACCCACTTGATGCCCTTGCCCACCGTGCATCGTTTTCTCGGACGCACCGTGTAGCGGTAAAAAAACGTGCGAGGGCCCGCCATTGCTGCTTGCAGCTATATTTATTGAATTGATTCCCTCCCTCATCTATGAATGTATGAAGCCTCAAGCAAAACCAAAGGGTTGAATTGTTTATTTACTAGTTAAAGGGGTCCTATTACGCTTTCTCGCATTTATAATTTTATTAGGGCCCGAGCACCGAGGAGCAGGCCAGAATGGCCTGCACCGAAAGGTGCGAAGCCCTATTGGTTTTGCTCGAATTTATTATTATTATTATTTTTTTTTTTATTTTTTTTAACACTTTTGGGCATTTTGGGTGCCTTAACATACTCGAAAACTCTTGAAATTTGGCACAGACGTCAGAGGCGTCCGTCATTGCGAACGGACAAAGGCTGGAACACGGGCGTGGCACGGGGGCTCTGTAGCGCCCCCTGTAATGCAAAAAAAACATTGATGCACAGATCGTGCAAACATGTACGCACATGTACGAGAGTGGGTACGCATATAGATCTCATCGACCCGAACAACTTTCGCCCTCTAACATTTAAGCTCCGCCCAACAGGAAGTCAGCTATTTTGGATCGTTTAAAAAATGCATGCGTTGAACTTTTGAATACTCCTCCTAGAGGAATCATGCGATTGACACCAAAAGTGGTGAACATGATGTCGAGACATTGGACTTGCTAAATTGCGAAGGGATTTTTGATATCTCGAACGGTTCTGCCATGGTGAGCCGACAAAGTTGTGGCGAAATCAGAGAAACAGGAAGTGTCTAATATCTAAGGCAAAAAAATGTCTTATTGTAATGACACGCGGGGTGTTTGTTCATCTGAAGATTCCGATCGCATCGATGTGCCTATTGTGACTCCCGGGTATAGCGCCACCAGCAGGCGCCAGGAAGTGTGTCAGTCACAAAGCTGGATTTTTTTTAAAGTTCCATGCAATGTTCTTTTAAATACTCCTTCTAGGATTTTCATACGATTGACACCAAAAGTGGTCACCATGATGCCGAGACATTGTAGATGATAAATTGCGAAGGGATTTTTGATATCTCAAACGGTATTCCCATGGCAATGCGTCAAACTTTACTTTCATTTTAAAGGCATATTTAAGCCTTTCAGTTTTATACAGTTAACTTTTAAATACTCCTTCTAGGATTTTCATGCGATTGACACGAGAAGTGGTCAACATGATGCCGAGACACTGTAGATGATAAATTGTGAAGGGATTTTTGATATCTCAAACGCTGTTCCCATGGCAACCTGTCAAACTTTACTTTCATTTTAAAGGCATATTTAAGCCTTTCAGTTTTATACAGTTAACTTTTAAATACTCCTCCTAGGATTTTCATGCGATTGACACCAGAAGTGGTCAACATGATGCCGAGACATTGTAGATGATAAATTGCGAAGGAATTTTAGACATCTCGAACGCTGTTCCCATGGCAACGCGTCAAAATTTACTTTAATTTCAGGCATGTTTAAGGCTCTTGGCGTGCTTAGTTGAACTTTAAATTTGGCACACACATCCAGAGATGTATAAAGTACTAGGGACCCAGACTTGAGTAAAAGTACAAGTGCTCTATCAAAAAAGTGAGCACACCCTTAAGTGGAAGTACTGAAGTATTAAACATGTTTTGTACTTAAGTATTGCAAGTAGTTTATTTTAAAATATACTACTCAAGTACTGAAAGTAAAAGTACAAGTATTGTGTAATGTAGTTATTAAAGAAAACAGTCAAAAGTTTGAATATAATATTGTTTATATTATTTCAAATGTTTAAGCTAAAGGACACTCACAATTGCTCTGGCTGTAGCAGGAGTACAAGGACAGGAATGTTCAGATTAATTTAACTAATATGGCAATAGAGAATTCAGAATTAATAAAATATTAGTCGATGTAATGGTAATAGGTAAAGGTACAAGATGTTTCAATGTATTTAGGTTTCCTTCTTTCGCGCACACTCGCCCTTTCTCGCGAATTCTCTCTCTCTATCGGTCTCTCTCGTGCACTTTGGTTCTCTCTTCACTTCACATTTGTCCACAACCGGGGCTCATATTTGTGAGTGAGAGGGAGGGAGGGGTCCGCTCTTCACTATCTCCTATTGGTTTAGACCACAATCTGTGTGTGTTTCTAATGTGTATCACCGCTCCGGCAGTGATAATGTAGGTTTGGAATGATTCGTAACATTTGAGTGTAACGAGTAACTATGCAGCACATAAAAAATGTATTGGAGTAAAAGTATTAAACTCATCGAAAATATGTACTGAAGTAAAAGTGGAAGTAGGAGAAAAAAATAATACTTCAGTAGAGTACAGATACTGCCTATTAGTACTTAAGTACAGTAGTGAAGTAGTTCTACTTCGTTACTATACATCTCTGCACACATCAGAGTTTTCGGCTGTTAAGTGTTGACAAAAAGGTCAGACATAGGCGTGTCTCTTAAGTGTCTCACTAGTGCACCTGTTTGTCTAAAATGTGGGGTTTCTTTTACCTACAGTCCCCAAATGGCTCAGAAACAACATTAAATAGCCCACTGTTATTTTACCCACTTGATGCCCTTGCCCACCGTGCATCGTTTTCTCGGACGCACCATGTAGCGGTAAAAAAACGTGCGAGGGCCCGCCATTGCTGCTTGCAGCTATATTTATAATTTATATTGTGTAATGTTGAATGCTCAAAGTCCACTCCAAAAACATAAAACACTTTTCAAGAACTATGACAATACGCTACGGCTAATTGGGACTACACACCATGTAATAAAAAACATTACAGTTTTTACTGCTTTAGTAGTGTTATTGCCATGTCAAAGAGACACTGTTTATTCTGCCTTGAAACTAAACCCAGTTTGCTCAGCCTTCCTAAAAGCAGGGGTGCAAACTTGTCACCTTTCAGTGAAATTTGCCGTTTTTTACCAACTTGTAAACTGCTGTTCACTGTTCTTTTTTATTAATATAGTATTCGTATTAAGTCTATATTCATTTAGTTGAATCGAGAGTCGAGTATAAAAACCGACCCATCACCGGAAACGAAAATTGAATCGAGAATCGAAATCAAATCGATTTAATAGCTTGTGAATCTAATCGATACCCAGCCCTATAGTGTACAGATGGTTATTTTGGGAATTATGCGCTTGACCAGACTTTTTATGCACATTCCGGGTGCAGAATTGACGCGCCTAAATCATACACGTGGTACATTTATGGGCTTTCTGGGCGCAGAATTAATGCCCTTGAAGCATCCTCGCTCCGCAATAGAAAGTTCATAACTGTTAAAACACAAAGAGAATAGATGTGCCAGGACAAAGTGAGTTGCATCCATCCAACGGCTTACTGAGACTTTCCTTCACATGAAGCTATTGAGTGTATTTAAAGACTTTAAATATAGTGCATAAAACAATTATGGTGCTTTTATAAAACTTTGTCCTTTTAATAGCTTGTCAGTAACAACCACGGCCAAAAAGCCTGGATCGGCCCCGATACCGATCCAGAATATCGGATTGGGACATCCCTAGTAAAAGACCTAGGTATTGTGACTAAATTTGACCTTTTTTATGGTTTCGATTCAATTTCGCGTCAGACCAATATTGAATAAAATTTTTCTTCTGAATTGTTTACATTCACGCAACAGACAACATTTATGAGGATATTCACAACATTTTGAAATAATTTTGTTTAAATATGTCCATGTTAGTGCACAGAAACTTAAACCCAGTATTTGTGTGCTGTCTGATACCTTGAGATGCCACTTGCGGGGGGACAAGTCCTGCCTGAAGTGAGGTATGCACATAACGAATCGATTCAGGATTTCCTGAATTGTTATTGTTTTGAAGTCGATTAATATATATCAATATATTTTACCCAACCCTACACTGTAAAAAAATCAGTAGAAATTGCAGCTGGGTTGCCGGTAGTCTCGCGTAGCCAGACCTTCAATACTGAAGGTCTGGTGTTTTTCGCTGCTTTTTCTGGACAAAGCCCGCCCACGAGCTGTTTGACCGACATATCAAACAACCAATCACAGTTTGTTTCATCTAGCGTCACGTTTCGGACTCCCCACAATAACGAGCCGGCTGGCAACAAGTCAGTTATTGAAATAACCAGTCGCAACCGAATAGCATCTAAATAAACAACATTACTCACCATAGGACAACGTTGTGCACTTCATCAACAGCCACACCAATGAGACGCTCCCGTTAAACGTCTGTTTGGAGCATATCTCTCCACTTTTTAACACATACAAGCAATTCAGGAGAACCAAACTTTTTGACTCAACTAACTGCCTCAAGCAAAACTCTTGGACATCTTTTAGAGAGTCGATGCCGCGAACTTTGCATATTTTTGAAAATCCAATGTTTAGCTGATCATGATAACTGCTCATTATTATCCACGTGAACACGACTGATTCTCTTCCTCAATGGAACGTCAGAGCTTTGTTTTCCAGGGACCGAAACTAATCGCGACACTCGCTTCTCCTGGAAATCCTTTTTTTTTAACCAATCAAAGACGACTTTAACATTCTCACAGGGTTTCCAGAAAAGTGTACGAAAAACATCAGACGTTCAGCCAACAGTTTGTGGGCGTGACGTCTGAGGCTGAGACTAGGTTGCCGGTAACTTACCGTAGATTTTAATTTATGTTTTTTACTGGCAACATTTCTGGAAAACAAAATCTGAAGCAAAAAACAGAAAAAGGTTGATGATGATTTCTGGTTCCCAGAATGCTTTGCATGAGGCTGTTAATGTATAGTTTTATTCTGTAAAGATAAAGACTTGTTAATATTTAAAATTTATTTAACGTTGATCAAACTCTTGCCAGTAAATAACATAAATTTAAATCAACGGTAAATTACCGGCAACCCAGCTGCAATAACATTGTAATTTCTACGGAATTTTTTTTACAGTGTACTATATAAGATGAAAGAATGTTGATGTAGTTTTCACTTTTGTTAGTCTCGGTTCTGTAGCAATCGGTTCTTCTAATAGTGTTGTATTACCACTTTTTTGCTTGTGATATTAAAAAATCTTTACTTTTTAACAATCATGCATGAAAGCCTGTTCGAGTGCTTTGTAAAAACCAAATTTAACTTCCAGCTAAATAAATAAAAAATTTTGTCTGCATTTTAAAATGATTATAAAAATACTTGCACTTTTAGAAAACTCACAGTCCAGACAAAAGAGACATTATGCATTATTAACGCATTAGTCACAATGTTAATTCATTTCATATTACTAGAAAAGTCTCTAAAATATGTTGTATTACCTGCAAACCTGAGGAGCTCTGGTGTGGTATATTGCACATGCTTGCTTGAATGCTTTCTTGCATTTCCTTTCCTAATTGGCCCTCATGGGAATGTAGCACACCTCCATGCGTCTGTTTCACAATTCTGTGTCTAAAGGTGCTGTACAGCTGTAAATATTTTGCAGCACTGCACAGATGAATCCGAAAAATCTTTAATTTCGTAGCCAATACCTGTTGGATGTAACCCTAAACTAAAAATTTTGAGGAACGTGTGTCAGAGAACAAAGCAAGGTATTTTCTGAATTGACTGTTTGGTGGGCTGTCTTAATGATTATTGGAACGACAAAGCAGTATTTAAGCTTCACTAATCAGAGTTAAAGTCACTAGCGGAGTACCCTAACCCATGGATGAGACCAGAGATGTGTGAAATACTTCACGTTTTCCACTACAGCACAGATTGCTTTGACCTGTCTCAGTCTCATTGTGATGAAAGAAGCCATTGCAGGACTTGGTCTTAGAGAAAACTTAAGGAACGAATTGCTGCATGCCATGTGACTTATGCAAGTCCGGTCTAAATACACTTTTGGACAGAATTATAAGAAAACTCTTAAAGGGTTCAAATGCTGCCTACATAGGGAGCTCACTAGATTTCAGAACAAAGCAGAACAGGCTGCTGGCCGCTCAGTGAGCCTCTTATTCCCACAATTTGTGTGTTTTTCTGGACTGAAGACGTGTGGCAGATTGTTTGTGTGAATTTCTTGGAATCCTTCTGTTATTGCTCCTTTCTCTCTGGCATGCCAGTGTTGTGGTAAGCTGTTTTTGTCCTGCCACAGGCCAACACATATATTTTTGAAGCTTTTTCTGTTCTTCCCATTAATTCAGACTTGTATGCCAATGTGTGTGTGCTGCGTATACAAATGTTCTGTATAAATGCATCGCTTGTACTGAATCATTGGCAGCCGAGGCTCCCATTTGTGATAAATTGTTGGCTACGTAGAGCGTTCCAAATTGCCCACTTCTAGAGCTTTTTATAAGTTACGATGCCTTCTTTATACTCTACCTCTGCAAAAATACTCAATAGCAGTAGACATCAAGCTAATTTTACTTTTGGGCTTGAGAGAGCTTCATTAGCAAAACAGGAAGTCCTCTTTAATAGAAGCTTCAAGCAGCTTCGGTGTTGGGAAAGATGCCCAGGTCCAAACTGAGATTGAATTCTGGTACCCAAGCTGTGTTGAGTTTAATGGTAAATGCTTGCCATTGATTAAAATGCAGCCTTGCATGTAATGTTGCATCATGATTATGGTTGGGTACCGACTGGTTTTGGTGCCTCATTTTGATGCCGACTGAAATATTTTGCCCTCTATGGTGCAAGAAGACTGCATAGTGTTACTCTGATCGCATCTAGACATGCTGGCTCGTTTACGTTAATTTCCTTTCCTTACGTCTTATCGCCATCGGCTAAAATGCTGATGATATAAATTATTGGTTTAGGCACCGGCCCTGTTTTAAAAGTATCGATTTTGCACCGGTATTGGGGAAAAACCAAATGATACCCATCCCTAATCATGATGTGGAGTGCAGCCATGTGTTCAGAAACATCCAGAATTGCTCAGAACGTACAGCAGGATCGAGTTGTTTGGGATGGGTTTGTTGTTGTTGGAGTCTTCCTAAGTTCTCATTGCGCGATTAAGGGGCGTGCACACGAAGACATTAAAACATGGCTGAAAACATCAAGAGGACGCTGACTGTAGGCGCTTGCCAGCTTTTTTTAGCGGAGTGTTTTGCTTGCTGATACTTCTGTTTTGCTCATCAGTCATTGAACGATGCCCGATTGGTTATTGTGATATTTGTCCCGCCCTCCTGCACTATGATTGGACGGCCGAGTGAAAAGTGACATTGACGCTGAGCGCGGAAAAACAAGTGCTGCAATTCCATTGAAAACATACGCTGGGCGACGGTGTAAACGCTTTTGTGTGCACGCCACCTTAGACTTTTTTTAATGATGTAAATGTGGTATGGATTTTGTCGATCGTGTGCATTTTTGTATTGTTTATAGTACAGAATTCTTCACAGATAATTATTCTTAAAACTCTATAAAGGCCATATGTGCTATACGATTATAGCAGTATGTCTGTTTCTGTGTTTATCCACCAACCTGCTTCTGTAATTCACATTTTTCATTATGAATCATTCCTTCTGTCAGATTCCTGCTACTAAACTAGGTGGCTCTACTAAAAATAGCTCAGACAGAAGCTGAACAAACAACAAAAATCAGGAACAAAGCATACATGAGCCCATGGGCTCCCAACAACGTCATCAAGAATCAGCCTTGAACCTTTATCTTTTATGCTGATTGTGGAGGTATTTGATATCATAGCTCAAATTGTTTTACTTTCTCTTTCCTAGCGGAAACACAGGCGGTCCAAGTTGCCTGACCACAATGGGCAGGACCAGAAGATGGACCCGGCCACCTTCGAGAGGCAAAACGCCCTGTCTGGGGCAAACAACGGCCCATGGAGGGGGAGCCTGGATCGGCCCGCTGTGACCGGCATCATCAGAAAGTGGTCTAGAAGAAAAAACAACAAGTCCCCTTTAAAAGACAAGAGTGTCGACAGGCCAGATGATGGAGGGGTGATTGAGAAGGTACTGCACTACGATCCCTCGAGCAGCCGTAACTTCAGCGAGCCGCGTGCCGGAGAAATGGCCAAAATCCATCTGTTGGCACCAGGAGAACCGGGCAGTGTCGAAGGTGCCCCTCAAGTTCCAAATAGTGACTTTGTGCCCAAATGTGAGATCTCTGGCAAAGATGCCCTGTCTGCCCTCCACCGTGCAGGTTCACGGCAGTGCAGACAAGAGATCGCCAACATTGTGTGCCAGCACCAAGCAGGACAACTGATGCCACAGGTTTTGCCTCAGTTTTGTCCACAGCATGGTAAAGGAACTCTTTTAACAATCCAATATTCGTCAAAGTTGCATGTAATTGTATTAAAAAGTTGATGCCAGTTTAGTTACAGTGTATTTTGTCATCCTGTCCCTCTTTAGTAATCTCCAGTGCAGTCCAGCATTTGGATTTTACAGACACGGACCTCTCCAAGGTTGAAAACCCGGTCAGGGTAGTTTTTGTGCTGGTGGTTCATGGGCGAGCAGTCCGACAGCTAACGCGTCTGCTCAAAGCAATTTATCATAAGGACCACTTTTACTACATCCACGTGGACAAGGTAAGTTCGAACCCAACAGGTTGTTATTGTTAAAGGAAAACACCACAGTTTTTCAATATTTTACTATGTTCTTACATCAATTTAGACAAATTAATATATAACTCTCTTTGTTAAATGCGTGCACTTTATCTTTGTACAGCGCGTCTTGAATGTGTTAGCGTTTAGCCTAGCCCCATTCATTCCTTAGGATCCAAACAGAGATGCATTTAGAAGCCACCAAACACTTTCATTTGATCTACAGGTCTGAAAACTCTCTTAAAGTGGGTTCACACCAGCCGCGTTTGAGGCATTAAAATCGCATCTACCGAGTCTAATTTGCCGCTTAAACATTTGAATGCATTCGCACTTCTAGAGCGAAGTAGACGTGCGGGAAAAGCAAGCATTTGACGCGTGTCAGAGGTGAAATCCGCTTCTTGTGGGAGGGGCAAGTGGGAGGGGCAAGTGCTATGCTTTTTTGCAAGATGGCTGATGTTGATCGTGCATTCATCAAGAGAGTTACCGGTTTGTATTCTGTAACCTTACTATAGGGGGAAAATAGTTTAAAAAACTTTGGGAATCACGTGACTCAAAAGTGAAATGTGTATTTACAACTTACCAGGTTGCCCAATGTCCTCACTGACATTCTTCCAAGCAAGGTCCTTTTTATTCTTGTCTCTATCCACAAGTTTCCGGGGGGCGTTACTGTAAAAAAGAAAGTGGGTAAAACTTCGGGTGTGGGGAGTAGTATATTAATGTTTTTCGGGTAATTTTTCTTACTATTTAAAGTCACAAACCTTTATGTGAGATGCCGTTACCCAGCTCAGGGACAACATGTGATGTTCATAGTTGTACATATAATCGGAATAAACTAAGTCAGTGGCTTAAACGTTAGTGTTTTGAACATAAGCCTAAAACTAAATTGGAGTGTTCCTGACAATGACTGTACAGTTTCCATCACCTCCCAAAAGACGAGAATCAAAAAGAATATGGCTGAACAACTTAAAAACACCCCAAAAATCTTGTTTGTATGCTCGTTTCACTTCGTGGATAAGAAGCCAACACAGGAGGATAACCCGTACCCAACAATCTACCGCGGAGGGTACTGTTATTTCACCCTTTTTTTATTTTGTTGAGGTTGTGTTCCCACATCGTTAGCCGTTAGCAAGTTTGGATCGCTATATCTTTTAAAGATTAGTGACTGTCAACTAATGAATGAATGAGTGTCACGTCCCGCTATGCGTCCCACTTGTTTACTTCGAACCAGAAGACGCATGGTCACGCAAGGTCAGTCTTTGGACAGGGTCATGTGGGAAAAAAATGCAGAAAATCATTTCCAGCTGTTGTGGTGACCAGTTTGACGGGTTATGTATTAAAATTTATAGTCACTTCATTTGCTGCCAAAGTTTATGGCATCTGCGCAGCATGAACGCACATACTTAAGTCAATGTTAGATATGGTTGAATTGCTTAGCACGTGTGCATTTCTGGCTTACGTCTACACAACCATAAACAACAAGTTATGACGCGCTAGTTTGTTTGTTTTTAAAGAAATGGCGCAGACCCAAGAAATATTGTGGGGTAACTGTAAAGCCCCATGTCTTTTTAACACACAGTTCAGGTAGTGACAACGGCAGTCAACACATTTACCGATAGGCTTTGCTGTCTAAGTGAAACCATACAGGACAACCAGTTGTCTGTGTCACGTCTCCTGTAACTCTCTGTCATTGTGTTAACGTAGAGTTAACAGAGATGACAGCAAAGTGCTTCGTAATGCTTTGCACAGCAGATCTCTCTTTACAATAGCTGTACTACAGTATAATGTGATATTCTACATACTAAACGTTCATATATGCCATCATACAACGGCAATTTTTTGGTTAGAATTAAGGAATTTGGTAGAAATGTTGTTAGTAGTTGACAAAATGAAACAAAAATTAACTTTTTGCTTAAACACAAACATATAAATAGTTAATTTGGAAAAAAATGAAATCTTCCGTTTTCATTACCCTTCAAATTGCGCAAATTAAAATTGCAAATTGAAAATTCACCAAATTGAAGCACTGAAGCACCTCCCATATGTTGCCAAAAAGTTTTTACGCTCTGGTTTGTTGGTTTTTCAGGCAATTCGAACAAGGAATATATCGCAAAACGATATATAATTTCCTAATTTTCGCATTTACAGGTCACCTGGTGTGGTAAAAGTCACATGATCATTCTTTAAATATGGCGCGGTATGTTTGATTAGAGGATAAGACAGAAATGGTGTGGTCCACATCATGCGACATCACAAGAACCGACTAGTGCATACTGTGAGAGCGATTTGGGAGTTGACTGCTCTATGCTTTCGAGTCGATCTCGTTGTATTTTGATGTCATCTGCATGTCGGTCTGCACGGCGCCGTATGAAGTCGAACACAGCAGTCACCATTGTTTTTGGAATGACGACTTCTAGACATATAAATTATGTTTAAGTCGCATAACATCGGTTAAAGGATTAGTCCAAAAAAATCCAGATAATTTACTCACCACCGTGTCATCCAAAATGTTGATGTCGTTTTTTGTTCAGTCGAGAAAAAATTATGTTTTTTGAGGAAAAAATTTCAGGATTTTTCTCATTTTAATGGACACCAACACGTAACAGTTTTAATGCAGTTTAAAATTGCAGTTTCAAAGGACTCTAAACGATCTCAAACGAGGCATAAGGGTCTTATCTAGTGAAACGATTGTCATTTAAAAAAAAAATAAATAAATATGCACTTTTAAACCACAACTTCTCGAATATCTTCGGTCCTGTGACGCGCCAGCGCGACCTCACGTAATTGTGTAATGCCGTGGAAAGGTCACGTGTTACATATATGTGACCTCTTGACGTGATGACGTATTGCGTTGAAACTGAATTAATACTGTTACGTGTTGGGGTCCATTAAAGTCCATTAAATGAGAAAAATCCTGTAATGTTTTCCTCAAAAAACATAATTTCTTCTCGACTGAACAAAGAAAGACATCAACATTTTGGATGACATGATGGTGAGTAAATGATCTGGATTTTTTTAAGAAAATGGACTAATCCTTTAATGGAATTTCGCAGTAGTTTTTTGTTGACATCTAGAAAATAACGCTAAAGTTTTGCGCAGATTTTTAATGGAAACGCAGCTAGTGTTGCTTCTTTCCACACAACCAAAGTTTATAGCAATGTCCAAAAATTCAAAAAGCACCATGAACAGTGGCAGCCTTTTTCGTGACTACTTTTTTGAGTGTGCCCGATGGGAAGCTCATCAAAACATTTATACAAACGTTAGCGTCTCTTATTATAAACCCCTTTGACCTGTGTGCTTGCAGGCACGTTTTTGACATGACGCATGATGCACATAGGTTCACATGACGCAAAGAACGCTTACTTTGAATTTGAAGTCACTGGCTGCCATTGACCATGAGTGTCATTCATATGACTGTTTTTAACTTTGTTTTCTTTTTATTTAAAATTATTTTTATTTTATGTCAAAGAGAGCATTTCTGCTGATTAAATAACACATTCTTACAGTTAATAGTGTGTTATATTTTCCCCTACAGCGCTCAAACTACATGCATCGGGAGGTGCTGCGCCTGGCAGAGCGCTACCCAAATGTGAGAGCCACGCCCTGGCGCATGGTCACCATCTGGGGCGGTGCCAGTCTGCTGAAGGCGTATTTGCGCAGCATGCATGATCTGCTCTCAGTGCTGGACTGGAAATGGGACTTTTTCATCAATCTCAGCGCCACCGACTTTCCCACCAGGTCAGCAGCAAATCTCTCAAGTAGGAATGGAAAAACTTATTTTCTATGTTTATGACTTCGGTTTAGTGTACAGTTAGTCAACAAAACAGCGGTTTTGCATAGAGCACAAGTCATTTATGATGTTGCCCATGTAGCAGTTAGACAGTGAAGACGCACACTATGTTTCGGATAAAGGTAAACGTTACTTTGTGTTTGATCACTGAGCGATTTATAAGCAAGCAAAGTCCTTTTTAATTTATTCAGAGCAGTTTTGGTTATGGTTATAAATGAGGCACATATCTAAAATGGAGGTGACTTTATATAATATTGTGCTAAGAAATGAGTATCATGTGTACCTATCACCAAATAGCATTTACGTTGGATTTCTTCCTATTCAAGAAGCGAAGAAGTTTGAAGTCTGCTCTGCGTTTTGCAGATTTATTCCTGCAGCGCTCTGAGTTTCTTTTAAAGCTAAAACAGCCAAATGACTGCATATGGACTGATGCACAAGTCGACATTGATGTCAGCCAAATCCTGTCAGCAGTTAATTCCTGCCAGAAGTCTTCACTTACATCTATGCCGCCCTGCAGGCAGCTCTGTGTTTGACATAATCCCTGTTTTAAAATCTTTTTTCCTCTTCTTGCACTATCGGTTTAAAACAGGACCAATGATGAGCTTGTGGCTTATCTGTCTCAGAACCGTGACAAGAACTTCCTGAAGTCTCACGGCAGAGAAAACGCAAGGTAAATCTTTAAACGTTCTTACAGTCTCATTGAAGAACAACATTATTTGTTTAAACACTAACACCATTTGAAAAAATATTGATATACATTACAGTGGTCCATTTTTTTTCTCACCCCCTAAATGTGTTAGGAAATCAATAAAACACACTGTGCAAAATTTTGAATTGTTCCTAAAATATCTAGAGGTTGCTGTAAGTCTTTCACATCACATATTTTTGCAAAAAACTGTACCATTTAAAAACGCACAACATGCATAAAACTTGTTTCTTGGAGGTTAACTTTGTTCCAGTTTTTTCAGTCTCTTCTGATCTGAGTAACCATTAGCGGACTTGCTTCGTGTTTCTTTCAGCCATTGTTTCCGTGTATATTGTTTATTATGCTTCATTCACATTAAACATTTCTTGCTTTGAAAGACATATCACAACTAAAACAAGAGTTTTAAAAGTCAAAGTCCATTGCTGCCATAAGCATATATTATTAAACAATTATACATGCTAGCACAAAGTATCACATAATACGCAAATGTGTTTAACTTCAAAAGTCTTAAGCAACCTGTAAATATTAAGTTTGAATAAATAAATAAAAAATTGCCAACATTTTTTATTTATTTATTCAAACATATTGGTGAGGAGAGATCATTTAAAAGTTGAAAAATAAGGACCACCCGAATGTAAATTTATATTAGGGATCCAACAAGAGGAACATTGCTGAACAACCAAAGATGTTTTTTGCCAATTTTATCACTATTGCATAAGTTACATTATCAGAATTTTCTTTTTACTATATTTATTTCACGTTATTTAACAATGAGCTTTTTTTACATTCCAGCAGACATAGGGCCTTTTTGCAACGGATCACTTCTCTGATCGGAAAACTGATTTGTTCATTTACATTCGGCCACATAAATAAGTCTTGGCTAAACGAATATTAATCCGATCTTCTATTTTCCTGCACAAAATTACTCCAACTCAAAAGGACACTTCACCTTTTTTGAAAATTTGCTCATTTTCCAGCTCCCCTTGAGTTAAACATTTAGGGCCCTATTTTAACGATCTAAGCGCATTGTCTAAAGTGCACAGCGCAACGTCTAAATGGGCATGTCCGAATCCACTTTTGCCAATTTAAAGATGGGAAAAATGGTTTGTGCGCCGAGCGCATGGTCGAAAAGGCTACAGGTGAAGCAGCTCTTTGCGCCTTCTAACGTCTAATAATTAGTCCTCATTTATGTCAATAATAATCTTTTACATTCCATCCTTTAATCTTTTATATTTAAAAGCGTTTTTGTGCTGCTGCGCATTCATGTACTATGTGATAATCAAACCCGCGTTGTCCTCCCGTTTATAGGCGCATATTACGAATGCGCTCTTTAAATAACAAAAAACATATTGCGTCATTGACTTTAGAGCAGGTTTTTGTTGGTCAATGGCATAGTCTATTTTAGTTGCCTCAAAATAGCAACGCGCCAACAATGCGCCTGAACACACCTCGTTTTCAGGCCAGAACGCCCATGGGCGCAAAAGGGGGCGCAAATGCATTTGCTATTTAAACAACGTGGCGCTAAACGTGAAAATTATATTTGCGCACGGTGGAAATAGCGAATTGCGCTGCATTGCGCAAGGTGTAAGAGAGAGCCCTTTATTTTTACAGTTTTGGAATCTATTCAGCCGATCTCTGGGTCTGGCGGTACCACTTTTAGCATAGCTTAGCACAATCAATTGAATCTGATTAGACCATTAGCATCACGTTAAAAAATAACCAAAGAGTTTTGATATTTTTCCTATTTAAAACTTTACTCATCTGTAGTGACATTGACGGAAGATTAAAAGTTGCGATCTTCTAGGCAGATATGGCTAGGAACTATACTCTCATTCTGGTGTAATAATCACACAGCACCTGAAAATAGTCCCCTTTGTAACTTTCAATAGCAGGGGACAATTTTCGGCACTGCGTAATATCATTGCGCCTGCTGCAGCCATGTTACGACAGCAACGTAAAAAGTGCTTCTTAATAAACGTCTTATTTCTCATTTAATATAGCGTGTTTATCATTTTAGGAATTTACTTGTTCTAAGAAGTTTTTATTACATATTGCTGAAGCTTTTCATCATTTCTCTTCTCATCTATAGACGGTTTTAGCAGTAAAAACCTAAACATGCGGCTTTCGTGGTCCACACATAACTTCCCGTAAACTCTGCTAAGAATAAATAACAACAAAGTTCTTTAAACGTAGTTTATTTATATAACAAGCAAAATAAACAACACGTAGATTACCTAGAAAACCAAAAACATTTGTTATTTTCAACGAGGTATTTGTTCAAGAGTTTAGCCACTAGTCAGACCATTAAAAACACTGAAACCGGAAGTAAAGTTCGGACCAGAAGCGCATCGTGTCACCGCATGTGCGTCCGATAAAACTGTCTATAAGGAGTCTGTCGCTCTCCCTGCTTGTGCATTCAGCAGAGTACACAGAATCACATACACTGCAATGTTGTTCAGGATGTCTTGATTTTAAATTAAAAATAAACGTATAACTTCTGCATTTATGAAGGGTGAGCACTACTCATTATGCATTGGTTGCTATTTGATTGCGTCATTAAAAGCCTTATTGTTCGATCTTTTCACAATATAATTTCGGTTGCCAAACATTCGGTGCATCCCTAATTTTTATTAGGACTTCTACCGTGGTGTAACCATCGAGTAAAAACCAAATTTAAACGCATGTTGGTGTACAAATGTTAAATATTTATTAAACAATTTTGACACACGGATTTACAGGAGCACACTGTGTGATGTAATATCCTGTTTTGACAACAGCCACTTACACAATATAGAAACATGCCAACATGACACATTTTCCTCCGGTTTCACAGATGACGCCCAAGGCGTCTAAAAATAACTTGCATGTACAGATGTTAAAATATGCCAGTGCCATTGTTTTAGCTCAAGATAAACACCAGTAACATATTTTTCTAAGGCATGTCTCCCAGAAGATGCTTAAACATCTTAATTTAACTAAGGCCTTGTCCTGGCTTTAGCTAAGCCTTGTATGTAAAACCAGACCTATGAATGTCAGACACATGGGCATACCTTTTTACCTTAACGATACATGTTTTACGTTATACCTTACAAAAATCATAATAAATGTCTGTATTATAGTATCTGTGATTTATCATGGCTTTGGTATCTTTTCTCATGTAGGTTCATTAAAAAGCAAGGACTGGATCGATTGTTTCACGAATGTGACAACCACATGTGGCGTCTGGGCGAGCGCACCATCCCTGAAGGCCTGGAGGTGTCCGGAGGCTCCGACTGGTTCGCCCTCACGAGGAAGTTTGTGGAGTATGTGGTGAACTCTCATGATGAGCTGGTGACGGGCCTCAAGCAGTTTTACACCTACGCCCTTCTGCCTGCCGAGGTACTGTCTGATCTTTAATCAACAGCCACTAATAGACTTCTGATGTTTTATTGCTCCTCTGTGCTGACATGCTCTACAATTCCCGGGTGAATCTGGTGAAGTTATATTCCCGTCTGTGTTTTTTTTAGTCTTTCTTTCACACTGTGCTGGGAAACAGCCATATGTGTGAGTCGCTGGTGGATAATAATCTGCGTGTGACCAACTGGAACAGGAAGCTGGGCTGTAAGTGCCAGTATAAACACATAGTGGACTGGTGCGGCTGTTCGCCAAATGATTTCAAACCTGCAGACCTCATCAGAATACAGGTGAGCTGTTATTTCCTTCCTTTAGACACATCAGGAAGTACTGCTTATTGAAAGAGTATTTTGTAATGCAACATTCATTTGTTTTATTACAGATAAAATATTGAATAGATATTGTTTTCATAATTATATTGAATGATCTGTGTAGTCTGTTGTTTTGCTGCTGATAGCTCTTAGTAAACCACACGTTTATGTACACTGACCCCTGCCATCTCCCTCAACAGCAGCTGACGCGGCCCACGTTCTTCGCCCGCAAGTTCGAGTCCACCGTGAACCAGGAGGCCATTGAGATCCTGGACACTCATCTGTATGGCCAGTACCCGCCGGGCACGGTGGCACTGAAAGCATACTGGGAAAGTCTGTTTGAGCAGGCTGATGGGATTTCATCTCTTAATGATGTGGCCCTCACTGCATACTCATCCTTCTTTAGACTGGGTCTCCGTAGACAGGAGAGCACTCAAAGCACCACTGACAAATGCAGGTGAGACCCTGTTCATTTTTCTCTGTCCATCAACCTATCTATCCATATATCTATCTGTCCTGCTGTCTGTCCCTCTATCTATCTGTCTGTCTGTTTGGCTGTCCTTATATCTGTTTGTTTATCTGCCCTGCTGTGTGTTTGTATATCTGCCTGTATGTCTGTCCTGCTGTATGTACCTATATCTATCAATTTTTCTGTCTGTCTATCTATCATATTGTCTGTCCCTCTATCTATCCTTGAATATGTCTGTCTATCTGTCCTGCTGTCTGTCTCTCTATCTATTCTTGAATCTGTCTGTCTGTCCTGCTGTGTGTCCCTATATCTTATCAATTTTTCTGTCTATCTATCATTAAGGGTGTCACGATTTCGATTTTAAATCGAAATCGATCGAAATTAAGTCACAGCTTCGAACTTCGAATTAAAAAATGGGATCGTCGATGCTGCCACGCCCCCATTTCACGTCTGGTCGGCTTGCCAAGCGAGGAAAAAAAACTCTCAGAGATGCCTTTAAAAACATCTGTCCAGCAGAAAGCGATCATATTTTAAACACGATGGATTTATTGCTACAACTCCTTGAAATGCATATCATAAACAGGATTACCAGTGATCTGACTTTGGACAGAGTGCAGCTCTCTGCACGTGCGCGATAGTGAGGAAGGCGCAAAGATGCAGCGGGTTATATTTTAAACAAAATGATAGTTTGCCTCAGCTTGCATGAAACTCATAAAACTGAACAAATACATAAGGATTACTACTTTAGTTTATGTTCAGACTTCGGACAGATGCGAGCACGTGCACATGAGACAGAGAGAAGCGCAGCTGCTTATGATGCTGGATTTATTTCAGATGCTATGAGTCCAGGACACACGCATTAAGTCCATGTGCATTAAGTCCATGTTAGAGATACGCGGATGGACTATTATTTCATCCGCAACCGCATAACAAAACTCATCATCCGCCCACCATCCATCCGCAACGTTTCTGAACAGTTTTCAAAACCGCATCCGCTGACTGGGCAATGCAAGACGCTGCTGATGACAGCCGCGAGACTTAAGCTCGAATATCAGCAGTGAACTCCGTCTCCGATCGGCGCACAGGGACAAAAATAAACAAATAAATAGCCTATATTAAACGCACAAATTACATAGCCTGCACTGGTGTCATCCTGATTTACCACTTTGTAAAACTTATTCCAGGCAACCCTTTTCTGACATTCTATTTCCTTTGTTTTTAATTCTCATTTTTTGAGTTTGTCACGTACCCTTCGCCAGCGTTGATAAGAGCTGTGTCTAAATGCATCCTCATTTCTCCGCGCTGTTAATGATAGAACGAATGGATCCTTAACAGCCGAGGATAATCCAAACAATTAAAAGCTTTATTAAATAAAAGTGTGTATTTATTAGAAAACTTTTTCTTGTCACTGTTTTAGTATTATAAGTTACGTTTTGTGTTAATATTATTCTGTTTATGTTGCGTATATTTCTAGGTTGATTATTTGATATGCTGTTGAATAGATAAATCTACATCAATGTGTCATATGTTCTAAAATAAATTAATATTTTTCTGATTACATATTTATTTTAATACGTCAGAAATGTCTCCGCTGTTTTCTGCTGACAGGCGCGGTGGGCGCTACTGGGGGCGTGTGCAGCAGGTGACGCAAATTGTGGGTCCTCAGAAGGCTAGACCGTCTCATTTCAGTTCTCTTCTTGAACTTCTGAGGCTGCCACTATGAAAGGCAGAGAGGTCGCATGCTTAGAAGGACACAGCTATATAGGGTTGAACAGTCGACCGAATTTAATTAAAATATTATTTTTCATCCCGTCATCCGCCCGATCCATGTAACTGCCAACCGCGCATAGTCCATGTGTGTGCAAGAAGGAATCCTCTCTCTACAAGCTCTCGCGTTAAGTGAAGCCCACAAACCCCTATGCGAGTTGTGCAATGTGCATGTTAATGTTAAAGTATTATAATAATAATAATAAATAATGGCATATCATTTTTGTCTAAATTATATGCCATATAAAAAATATGTAAAAATCGAGAATCGGATCGAATCGTGACCTTAGAATCGAAAATGTAATCGAATCGAGGATTTGGAGAATCGTGACACCCCTATCTATCATACTGTCTGTCTCTCTATCTATCCTTGAATCTGTCTGTCTATCTATCATTCTGTCTGTCCCTCTATCTATCCTTGAATATGTCTGTCTATTCTGTCCTGCTGTCTGTCTCCCTCTATATCTATCCTTGAATCTTTCTGTCTATCTCTCTATCTATGATTTTTTTCTGTCTGTCTGTCTATCATACTGTATGTCCCTCTATCTATCCTTGTACCTGGCTGTCTATCTGTCCTGCTGTATGTTCCTCTATCTATCCTTTCTGTCCCTATATCTGTCTGTCTGTCTGTCTGTTTTTATATCTGTCCTGCTGTCTGTCTGTCTCTCTATCTATCTATCATTGCATCTGTATGTCTCTCTGTCCCTCTATCTATCCTTGTATCTGTCTATCTGTCCTGCTGTCTGTCTCTCTATCTGTCTGTCTCTCTGTCTATCTATCCTTGTACCTGTCTGTCTATATGTCTTGCTGTCTGTCCCTCTGTCTGTCTCTATCTATCCTTGAATCTGTCTGTCTACCTGTCCTGCTCTTTGTCCCTCTATCTATCCTTGAATCTGTCTGTCTGTCTATCTATCATACTGTCTGTCCCTCTATCTGTCCTTGACTCTGTCCTGCTGTCTGTCTATCTATCCTTGAATGTGTCTGGCTGTCTGTCCTGCTGTATGTCCCTCTATCTATCCTTTCTGTCCCTATATCTGTCTGTCTGTCTGTCTGTTTGTTTATCTGTCTGTCTGTCTGTCTCTCTATCTATCCTTGCATCTGTATGTCTGTCTGTCTCTCTATCTATCCTTGTATCTGTCTATCTGTCATCCTGTCTGTCCCTCTGTCTGTCTGTCTGTCTGTCTCTGTATCTATACTTGTATCTGTCTGTCTGTCTGTCTGTCTCTGTATCTATCTATCTGTCTCTCTATCTGTCCTTGTACATGTCTGTCTATCTGTGCTGCTGTCTATCTATCCTTGAATCTGTCTGTCCCCCTATCTATCTTTGTATCTGTCTGTCTATCCTTCCCTCTGTCTGTCTCTCTATCTATCTGTCTCTCTATCTATCCTTGTACCTGTCTGTCTATCTGTCTGTCCCTCTGTCTGTCTGTCTCTCTGTCTATCCTTATATCTGTCTGTCCCTCTATCTATCCTTATATCTGTCTGTCCCTCTGTCTGTCTGTCTATCTATCCTTGTACCTGTCTGTCTATCTGTCCTGCTGTCTGTCCCTCTATCTATCCTTATACCTGTCTCTCCCTCTGTCTGTCTATCTATCTGTCTGTCTCTCTGTCTATCTATCCTTGTACCTGTCTGTCTATCTGTCCTGCTGTCTGTCCCTCTCTATCCTTATATCTGTCTGTCTATCTGTCCTTGTACCTGTCTGTCTATCTGTCCTGCTGTCTGTCTGTCCGTCTGTCTCTCTCTCTCTCTCTCTCTCTCTCTCTCTCTCTCTCTGTCTGTCTGCCTGTCTATCTATCCTTGTACCTGTCTGTCTATCTGTCCTGCTGTCTGTCCCTCTATCTATCCTTATATCTGTCTGTCCCTCTGTCTGTCTCTCTATCTGTCTGTCTACCTGTCTTGCTGTCTATCTGTCACTCTTTTTGTCCATCTATCTGTCTATCTCTGTTAGCCATTTTCTATCTTTCTGTCTCTCTATCTGCCCTGCTTGTCTATCTGTTTGTCTGATTTGTTATAATCTTTCATAATTTTTTTCAGGTTCGAACCCATTGGCTACCCTGTTTCGGTGCACCTGTACTTTTATGACGACCATTTCCAGGGTTACCTGGTTAGACAGGAGGTGCAAAATGTGGCAAGCAGGTCACGGGAGATGCTGGAGGTTTGGGCTGTACCCCAGGCCACACTGCAGCTGGAACACAACCTGCATGAGTTTGAGAGACTCAAACACCTTGAGGTGAGACTATCCATGTAGATCAAGATTGCGAAGCTTTATGACATTATATATGTTTTTCTGCTTTCTGGATTTACAGTAGATTTGAAATGCCAACCCACTTCTGTAATCTGATGTATTGTATTTTAAAGCAGAATATATTTAGCAAGTGATGTGTAAAGATGAAAAAGGCAAACCAAGGGTAAAGATGAAAAGATTGCATGTAACAATTCACAAGCTCACATGCAAAAGCCGCTAAACACCACCTCCATCAAAATCTGATTAATCCCGGCCTCAGATTAATTCAGTAATACTGCTTTAAAAACAAACAATACAAGAAAACATGTCAGATGCACTTGAGCTCTTCAAATATTACATGCTAAAGTTTGTGAAATGTTATTTTTGAGGTCGGGACGGAGTGGGATCCAAAGGAGAGAATCTTCCGTAACTTCGGCAGTGTGATGGGACCTCTGGACGAGCCTGTTGCAGTACAGAAGTGGGCTCGTGGGCCCAACCTTACAGCCACTATTGTTTGGATAGACCCAGCACAAATAGTAGCAGCATCCTATGACATCAGCATAGATGTTGAGGCAGAGTTCACGCAGTACAAGCCACCTCTTCAGCGTCCCCTCAGGCCTGGAGTGTGGACGGTACGCGTGCTTCGCCTGTGGGAGCGTGTAGCCGAAGCTCGCTTTCTGGTCATGCCTCTCGCCTTCAAGGGACGTGAACCCCTTCGCACAGGTAAGACATCGAGTGGACTTGTAATTATAATGTTAGGTTGATTTGGATCGAAATTTCAAATCGCATGCATTCTCATCGACATTTCCCCTTTTTTCATTTTCAGAAGACCACGGCTGGATTCATGCAGGTCCTCCGGGTAACGTCTACTTAGAGCAAAGCTTCCAGCAGCTCGCGCATGTGTTGAAGCTGCCGCCCAGCGAGCCCGCCCTACAGGAGGCCCAGAAGAAGGCCGCCCTGGTGGGGAAGCCACTGGAAGCCTGGGTGGATAGCTCTGTAGGAGCCTTCTGGGTCAGCGGAGATATATGCTCCGAGAAGACCTCGTCCTGTCCCAACATAGACCTCTGCACCAAGACCTCATGGAGCTCGTTGTCCCCCGACCCTAAATCCGAACTGGGACCACTCAAAAGTAACGGGCGTATTAGGTAGCCCCTAAAGCATGCGCACCCGGGGAAAATTGTGAATGCCCATAAGGACAGTCTGCGGGATGTTTACCAGTGAAGGTCTTTGAGACCGTCCCATTACTAGTCAAGGCACCTTCTGTTGAGGACAGCTGGAGGCTCAATTTACATGGGAAACTGTTCAAATTTGCACAAGAAGACTGCCAGATGTTGTACAAGTTTTCGATGTTCTGAAGTTTTGAGTCTTAACACGTAGTGGTTGATGATACAAAGACCTCAAACCATTTGACACTTTTGTTCTTTGTTACAAACAAAACCGTGCACATTTTTCCTGTGAAACAGTTGCCAAACGTCTTCGTTAAAACTGCTGGAGTTCTCCGGCCGTATCGCTATGCTTATTTTGAAGCGTTCATAATGAATCTTCAAAAGCAGATGGATGAAGTGCACTTTACTGTAAGGCAAGCTCTTTCCAATTGGCTGAAGAGGAGGCGGGACTTGAAGAATCATCATAGATCTTCACCGTTTGATCAATTGCGTCTTTCAGATGCTGCTCAGAGACGTTGCATGTACACAGTCAAGTACGTCGTCGTAACGAAAGCCGAGATGTCGAGAATCGAAGACTTGCGTTTTGTCTTTTTGTCATTAAGCAGTCCTTTGTGTTGAAAAAACACAAAGATCATGATGTATGAAGACTGCCTGAAGTCACCCTGCTGAATATCAGTTATGATACATACGCCATCATTGCCATGTTATAGTATTTCACACTAAGTTCTGGTCTTCCTCCAGTTTAGTTCTGAGCTGTGTAGTTTCTAACCTAAACTAGTTTTAATTTGCTGTTTGTTCTGGGTTGTGTATGTTAAAGGATAGTTCACCATAAACTGAAAATTCTGCCATCGTCTCAATCTGACTTTTCCTCAGCGGTACGAAGGATGTTTTTGAAGAATGTTCATGCTGCTTTTTACTTTGTTACAGAAAGCGGATAGTTACAGATGATGTTAAACTCTTAAAGGGAAAAACGATGAAAGAAATCCATCAAACTTGCACAATTTATACCAAGTCTTCTGAATATTATGTAGCAATACGGTAGCTTTGAGAAGCCGATCAAGATTCTCATTCATACTTGATGATCAGTAATGTCTTCATGCTTTTATTTTGAATTATGACGTGGATTTGATCACTTAAGAAGATATAGCAAAATCATCTGGATTATTTTTATGGTGCTCTTAAAAAAAAATGAATGAGGAAATTGGAGGCAGAATTTAAATTTTTGGGTGAACTATTCTTTAAGTAAAACAGTTTGGGTTATGAAAGGTCCATCTTTATTTAAATGTGTCATTTTTTTAACCACTTACATTTTATGGTCGTGTGTACTATTTTGTTTTCATCTTCATGTTACAGAAAATTGTTTAGTCCTACAAGAAATGTATCATTTAGTGTGAAACGCTGCTTTTTATTTGACGGAAATGTTTCTGTTATGGTGGATGTTAAGCAGCCCATTAATCATGTGGTTGATTTACCATTCAGAAAATACTTATTTTAAGTGTCCTTTTGTTCTTCGTATACATACGTTCGCGGTATAAAAAGTGTAATTTGGGTATAAATGAATGAATGAATGATATTTTTCTAAGTCAATTGTCAAACTGTCGGTCAGAACCTGAGAACGCTGCTTCATCTTCTGTTTTGTGTCTTGACTCCGTTTTGTCCATCTCACCATTTGTCTGAAGGTCAGCGTGGAGCTGAAACTCGAGTCTGGGTCACATTAAACCAGATACTTATTTTAGGGCCAATGGGCAGCAACAAATGGCACATGATGGCACAATAAAAATGTGAAATCAAGTCACATTGTCATGGATTATTTTTGCATTTACATTACATGATTTATTCCATGTTTTTGTGAAGGTGAAATACTTATCAAATTGTCACACTTAATAGGATATTTAATTTCAGTTTGAGAATGCATCACATGTTGAGAATTGCTTTCATCAGACAGATGCAGATGTAGTTTAGTTATGAAGCACAACATATTTCATCTGGTCCAGTGTATTACTGGGTTAAAAAGAAAAGCAGTGTGATTCAAATACAAAGACATGACTCTTATGAGAGCGCTCGACGCCATGCATGCTACCGAGCATATCAACAACTTTCAAACGAGTACTTTCATTATGCACTTCTACATATTCTACATTACTAACTATTTCAAAAGTTTGTGATGAATCTTCATAAGATTCACATACGGTATTTTCCGGACAATAGGTCGCACTTTTTTTCATAGTTTGGCTATTCCTGCGACTTCTAGTCAGGTGCGACATATGTCAAAATTAACCATTACCATCTACAGCCATGAGAGGGCGCTATATGTTGCTCCTGTAGCCTACCCCTGAAAAATACTGTTACTAAAACATTAACTTGAAGACAACAGAGAAAGACTTAGCCAACAAAATGCCCCCAAAAAGAATAATAATTTTCGAAATAAATGCAACTTATAGTCCAGTGCGACTTATATGTTTTTTCCTCTTCATGACGCATTTTTTGACTGACGCGACTTATAGTCCGGAAAATACGGTAGTAGCTAATTCAGCTGATATTCATTTACTGGTCCTTAAATGAAAACGGGGGAATAGTTTTTCAACTTAAAAATTTACTTTAGTTTCACTTTAGCTGAATATATTTAAGTTGAATAAACTTATTTTTTAAGTGTTACCAATTGAAGTATTTTTTTTTAAATTGATTCAACTTTTCACAGTGCATTATATCTGATACTACATCTGATATACTGTGTTGAATTGCCACAGTATCAAACAGTGTAGTTTGTGCTCCTGTATGTAGGTTTCTTTTTGCTTTTGAGAATGAGGGCATGGTGACCTTTGTCTAATGCTGCCTGAATTTCTTATAAAACTTCAAACAAACCCGATCTGATTCCCATAGTTTTTTACCAAATCACACATACATTTTACTGTTGCTCGATTTCAGAAAAAATTAAGGAAATAGCATGTTTGTTTTGCTGTCCTAATTATGTATAATTACATTATTTGTGTGTTAACACAATGTTTTATGTTCTCCGCAACCCTCATCCGCTCCACAACAAATATTTAAGTTATTAGTTAGATTAATCTAAATCTGTCGGGAATATATATCCAGCTCTTATTTAAAAAAAAAACAATACACTGCAAAAAAAATTCAAGAAAAAAATTCTTAGTATTTTTTGTCTTGTTTTCAGTAAAAATATCTAAAAATTCTTAAATGAAGATGCTTTTTCTTGATGAGCTAAACGACCCAAGAAAATAAGTCCAAAAATGTCAAATTTAAGTGATTTTGTGCATAAAACAAGCACAAAAAAAATCTGCCAATGGGGTAAGCAATTTTTTCTTAAATTTAGTGTTTAAGAAAAATGTTCAAGATTTTTTGTTTACCCCATTGGCAGATTTTTTGCTTGTTTTATGCACAAAATCACTTAAATTTGATATTTTTGGTTTAAAAACTAGACTTATTTTCTTGGGTCGTTTAGCTCATCAAGAAAAAGCATCTTAATTTAAGAATCTTTAGATATTTTACTGAAAACAAGACAAAAATACTAAGATTTTTTTTCTTGAAAATCATTTTTTGCAGTGTATACTAAAAGTAATATAAAACCTGTTTTTAAAACCAATGGCCGCAATGCATTCAGATATTATCGGCACAAAACAAATTAACAAAAATATGTATTATTACTGTAACATCTTAAAATATCTGTACGTAATTTTTTTGCTGTTCTGCATTACTTGAAATTGAACTGCAAGTGAAGGTATTAAAAAATCGATTGATTATTGAGAAATTTTACTACTTCTGACAGTGAGAGAAAAGACCAAAAGCATAGATTTCTCGGCCCTGTATAAATATGTATGTTACAAATAACCCCACATTAGTTTATGCCCCACTCACCCGTATTTAAAACTTTGTTGTAATTCTTGTAAAAAAAAGAGTCCTACGTAATAACTCATCACATCAGAAAAATATTTTATGCCATCACTGTAATATCATTATCATATTGTCATAATGAAGAACACATTGAGCACAATACACTGTACATCTACTGAAGGGAAAATGTTCATTGGTTTGGCTGCAGAAGTACACGTGTTGCTATGGCAATGGCATTTTGTTCCCCATCACCTGCCTTGTGTGGTTTCTTCCAGCGTTTCTTAGCTGAATGAATGATTTCAGTGATATGAAATAATAATAGAGTTTGAGTGCCAGTGAGATAGGTAAAGATCATTAATTTAAATTAATCACATGCAGGATTACGATTGATCAACATACGTGCGTCCTGTCTTTTGCTTTTTCACCCATTTGAACATCTCAGAGTCAGATTCCCACCCACAGTCCAAACTATCTCCACTGCCTCGCTGTAACACCACCAAACAACATTACATAATTAAAGAGGAAACCTGAGGCTTGAGATCAGAAGACTCCTGAATTTCATTAAACCAGACAGAAGACCCTAAACCAGAGCAGCCTGTAACCCTACAGGTGATAAATGTGACTAAACTGCATTTGCAGCCTCTGGCCAGATTCTTGGACGGATGTTGTAACCATGGCAACCGGGACCGGATGACGCCCACATCCTGCGCTCATTCTTTACAGAGATGGCACGCTGCCCTGTGTGATGCTTATGAAGTGTAAGACATAGATAGACGGAGTGGGTGTGTTTGTAACAGCGGCAGTGAAGCTCTGACTGTACCAAAACGCATCACCAGCTGGAGCGCGCCGGGTGGTCGCTAGGGTGTTCGGGATGGTTGCTAATGAGGATCTTTCTGCAAGTTTTAGCATGTTGCTTGTGTCCAGGGGTTGCCGGGACATTGCTAAGATGTTCATTTTTCATGTTTAGTAGATACTTAACGTATATGTTCCCTAGGACTTTGGTTTGTGACTATAGGATTGAAAGCACCATGCACTACTAGGCAATATTGTGCAGGTACAAAGGTGCAAAACTTTTTAGCACTTTTGTTTAAATCCCAAACCCTGCGAGAAATGAGAAGTATAAGAAAAGCAGACAGTAACATCCAGTTGGATTGATCTCTGTGCTGTTAAAGTGGATGGAGAGCTGCTTTCTTTCCCCCAAACTAATGCTTGCTGAAACTAATAGTGCGTGTCAATGTAATGGTGACTTATCGACTTTTACTCTGTGATGCTCCTCGCAGTCTCAGGACTCAGTGTGGTTTATTCATCACACTTTATATGCATAAAGGTCTCCAAATGCAGTGATTAATAACTGTGCTTGATTAGTTTTGTATGCATGTGGATGTGGTTCATTGCATTTTAAGCAGTTAAAAATGGCTTGCCTCTCTCTAAGCCCAGAAATCACGCCTTTATATATGATGTCATTAATCAAGACAAAAACAAGAGTGGCACCAAACAGAAGATTGAATATCTTACATATGCATTAACAAAATATTAAAGTAATTAAAATATTATATATTATCATGAGAAAACTAATCGGTATCTGAATACTTTTTGACTTTATTTTGAACAGTTTTATATTTGTTTCTGTTTTGTTTGTATCTGTTTAATGGTTAGGTTATGTTATCTTTCTTTAAAATCATGGGCCTAGCATTGTTTTGTAATATTATTACATTACATAGTATGGCATAGGTATCCAAATGCTTTTTTGGCCACTGTATATAAAGTAAATTGGCACAGGTATATAATTGTAATTTTTTTTATTTTGCCTTAGGGGTCTACTGATTAAAGGAATATCCCACCTTAATAAAGTTGTCTGTTTCTTTCTTTGTTCAGTCGAGAAGAAATTACGTTTTTTAAGGGAAAACATCCCAGGATTTTTTTTTATTTAATAAACTTTATTGAAACTCAACACTGCAAAAAAAATTATTTGTGTTTTTGTCTTGTTGTCAGTAAAAATATCTAAAAAAAATCAAATTTAAGTGATTTTGTGCATAAAACAAGCAAAAAAGTCTGCCAATGGGGTAAGCAAAAAAATCTTGAACATTTTTCTAAAACTTTTTTTTTTTCAAAAATTTGCTTACCCCATTGGCAGACTTTTTTGCTTGTTTTATGCACAAAATCACTTAAATGTGATATTTTTGGTCTAAAAACTAGATTTATTTTCTTGAGTCGTTTTGCTCATCAAGCAAATACTTAAATCTTAATTTAAGAATTTTTAGATATTTTTACTGAAAACAAGACAAAAATACTAAGAATTTTTTTCTTGAAATTTATTTTTTGTTGTGAACAGTTTACAGTTTCAATGCAGCTACAAAGGGCTCTTAACTGATCCCAACCGAGGCATAAGAGTCTTACCTGGCAAAACAATTTCATTTTCAGCAAAAAAATGAAACACAACTTCTCGTCTTGCTTTAACCATGTACGCTTACGTAACCGTGTGATGTGCCAGTGCATCAAAAGGTCACGTAAAAGGTCACATGTTCCTTATGTGAATTGCACACTTGTGGACCATTTCAAATAATGAACTAACACAAAGATATTTATTAGTATTACAACACAGACAACAACATCAGAACGGTCTTCTTTTTTTTTGTAAACACTGAAGAGGTATGGCATACGTCATGCGTGACCTTCCGATGTGATTACGTAATATGTATTCATATTACATATTAGTTTGTGTGAATTGACGCTGGCGCGTCACACAGCTGGTGCAAGACGAGAAGTTAGGGTTTAAAGTGCTTATTTTTATTTATCTTGGTGAAAATTAGGATCGTTTCGCTAGATAAGACCCTTATGCCTCGGTTGGGATCGTTTTGAGCTATTTTAAACTGCATTGAAACTGTAAACTGTTGAGGTCCAATAAGTCCACTTTATGGAGAAAAATGTATTCTCGACTGAAAAAAGAAAGACATTAACATCTTGGATGACATGGGGGTAAGTAAACTATCGGGATTTTTTATAAAAGTGGAATATGACTATTTATTTTAATGCACATTTGAACATAATGTTCACCTCTCGATCATGCAGATACAGCATTAGCTTCACAGGTGAGTCTCTTAGCAGAAGGTACATTTGGATGTAAACAACAGATCAATGATGACTTCACTTTTTTGTGTCTCTTGTCTTTATATAAGTGGTTCTCAACCCTTTTCACATCAAGGCCCCCCTATTCTATTTAAAGACCCGCCCACTCACTCTATTTCTACCCAATAGAATGATCTAGATTCTAAAGCTTGGCATGACTAGACAGATATATAATCATTACAAAAATAACCAAACAATAAGAAATACATTAACTTTAAGTTGTTTTATCTTAATTTAATGGCTTTGTTGGTTTTATTTTGAATCATTTGAAGTCATCTTGGGCCCTCTATGGGCCCTGGTCCCCTGGTTGAGAAACGCTGAACTTTATATGACACACTGCTCACAGATTTCCTCAGTGAAAATTGTCTTAAGATTAGTACTTCTATCTGCCATATTGAGTTCTTATATTATCATAACCTAAAAGAGTAAAATCTTTGTGAATTTATGTTACTTATATGTAATGGTAACATTACTTATAGTTGATGGTACCCATTGAATTCCATCATATGTCCTACTATTGAAGTCAATGGTTACAATCAGCATCATTTATCAAAATATCTTCTTTTATGTTCATCAAAATAAAAATCTAATTCAGGTTTATAACAACATGAAAGTGAGTAAATGATGATAAAAGTTTCATTTTTGCATAAACTATCCCTTTAAGTACTCAAATATACTTTCCCATAACAAAAACAGTACATACTAAGGCATAGTAGGTGAACGGGGATGCAGGCTTAGTTAAGGGGTCATCATATGGTGTCTCAATAGTGTGTAAGATACTCCTTTAGATGACTATTACAATTTTTTTCCATTTATTTAACGCATTACATGATCCATCATATTGAACATATTACTCATAACTAAACATGTCAGTTTTTATCAGTAAGTCTACATACACATTCACAAGGTTTGTCTGTTTTTCTGAAATCATTGCTTGACTTAACACATAACTATGAGTGGTTTGTATGTTTGCATGCCGCAGATGTCTTGTTATCTGCTGTAATAAGTGTCTGTAGAGAGTTTACCCACTGGGGTTTATGAACACTGAGCGTCTGATTATAATAATATGATAATAATCATTTTAACACAGACTCTGATTATAATTACAGTCTACATCTGTCTGACCTCAGCTGGATCATCACTGTTTGTTGTTTTTTGAGTGTTTTATCATATTTTGGGCTTTTTTATGCGAGGGATTTTTTTACCCAATAACGAATTTTTGTCCGAGCACGGGCATTCTGGAAATAGATTATTTTGATGTTACTTTAATGTTGCAGGATTGTAATAAAGTGAATCCTGCAAGAATACCAACACAAAATTTATGTGAAAGTTTCTGTAAAGTTATAGAGGCTCTTATCATTTAAAGAGAAACATGAAGGAAACATAAAGTATTATTGATTATTAGTGTATTGTGTTGTTATATCACGTCTGATTTTATATTGTTGTTTGATAATAATATCGGTAGAGGGCGCGCTGAACACACTTTCCTTTTAAGAAAAATATTATTTCATATTTTTTATGAATTAATAATAGACATTTTAAAGACAAAATAATATGTAAAGCTCAGAATATTTTAGTATAATTTTCTATATAGGAGTGAATGTCATACAGTATAATATGCACTCAAAATCACAATACATCATTGAACATCACTTTCAGTTCACAAAAGGATCAACATGTAAGACACTTTATTATTTCAGAGACGACATTAAAACTTTATCTCAAATGCACACAAACGAACTGACCAAAAAACAGTAACTCCACCTTAAAATTAACGTGAATCTATCACAGAAATACAAGCGATTGGTAGGATAATGAGGGTTTATTGGCCGGAAGTTGTCTTTAACTGGTCAAATATGATGGGTGAATACAAAATGTCATATTTTCAAATATATTATCTTTTTACATACGCATTGAACTTTCACAAACTATGGCCGTTTCTCAATCCGAAGGCTGCGGCCTGCGGAGGTCGCATACGTCATCAAAACTGGTTTATTTAAGTTAACTGAGCATTACATTCGCAAGTCTTAAGCATATAACAACAATTTACGATTAACTGAAAAAAATTATAGTCAACGTTACAATTGTTAATATTCAATTGATAATAAGACAGATTACTGCAAATGCGCCCTCCGGAGGCTGCACCCTTCAGATTGAGTAACGGCCAATGTGTACATTTTAGGCGTGTTTGACTTCGCGCTGCGCACACTGACAAGGAAATGACATCAAGATACTGCGAGAGCGGTTTGAGAGCAGGCTGGTCTGTATGATTTCTCGCATCGCTATCGCGGTACGTTGACGTCATTGGCTTGCGCATGCCGTGTGTTTCTTGAGCAGTTTACAGACGGTGTCGTCACAAGGTTAGTGTTACTTTTCTAAACGCTGGCCAGGATGGAATAATATCTTTGAAATTGTTAAATCTTTAAAAAAAAAAAACGTATATTACATATTTGTGTTTGTTTTCCTGATACGTAGCTACAACGAGTAGATTAACGACGATTATACTTTTGAAAAAAAAAAAAACATTTTGATATTTGAATGGAAAATCGGTTTTATGAGCCGTGACGCGCCCCCTGGAGAATAACAACTTTATTTCTAATAGTAAAAATGTTTTACCTTGACGCCCATTGGAGGCGACGCGACATATTTGAGCGCTCTCATTATGATAATCAACAAAGCTCTGCGATGATGATGGGGGCGTTCTAGTTGAATCGCGTCGCGCTCGCGGGCGTCGTTCGTAGATCTCCTTCTGTCAATCAGACTCTGATCAGGTCCGATCTGCCACCTGTGGTGTGCCTGACTCACTCGTGCCTGTTGCTTCATGTGTTTTGGAGCGATATGTGTCTGTGATTATGCGCGCGACCGGATGATAACGATCAGGATGAGGACGCTTTGCGGATAGATGCGTTTGTATTCGGTATTCTCCCCGCATGTTTGCTGTTTTTTTCTCTTCCTCCGGCGACATCTGATGAAGTTTTAGATGCACTATGTGATTTGTGATACAGTCTCAAGAAGAACACCGAAAGCGAGCCTCGTTTATTTGTTTCCGCGATGTCAATCAAAAAGCCCACATTGTCGACGGAGAATGGGGTTAAAAACGGGACGTCGAGAAATGTGCTGGAGCGGTGCGCCTCGGTCAACGAGTATTTTGATATTGCCTTCAAGGTGCGAATTTTATGATTATCAGTATTGTCGATGTGCGTGTTGATTTTGTTGTGTTTGTGTATTAGTTGACACTTGTGGCGCGCGCCTGAGTAGTGCTCACTTTTAAGATGCGCAACTTTACTGTAAATGGCAAATATATAAGTGAGTAAATAGTACATTTCTATATAATTATAAAATATAGCAGTAGTTGTCCACTGGTTTTGCCTCAGGACCCACATTTTACATTTTAGCCAACCAATATTGTTTGTTGTATAAAAGTAACAAAAATACATAGCAATAGTTTTACAAAATATTACGGCATACAGCTGCGTCCGATAATGCTTATTTTAAAAATAACATTGTTGAAAATTTACGAAACAGCAGAAATATGATTTACCAGACTAAAAACAAACAAACATCAGGCCAGATGTTGTATTAATATTAGGGCTGCAAAACAATTAATCGTGACGCAGAATAAAAGTTTAGATGATATGTGTATGTGTGTATGTACTGTGATAATAATTACGTATACGTAAATACAAACAGGTGCAAGTATACCATATAAAAAATACATACATAATTATTATACACAGTACACACACATATATGATGTACACAAAAACTTTTATTCTGCAAATGATAAGTCGCGTTTAATCATTTTGCAGCCCTAATTAAAAAAAATAATAAACTTGAATTTGCATCAAAACACAGATTTTGATAGGATTACAACAAAAGTTGAGGGAGGAAAGCATTGCTAGTTCTATTGCATTTTACAAGTTTAAGTCTATTTGATAACTTGACTAACTATGCATGTTTATAATGTGTGTAGAGTATATGATTGGTTGCATTTAATTATTTACATTTAGCTCCTATCGGATCCGGCTGCAACACTGCACTCCCTGTTTTGAATAAATGCATTTCCTCTTCTGATGTTATGTGTGGCTGGTTGAAAGGCCGTGTTGTAATATCTGACTAATATGAAAAGTAGATTGATTTTCCTCGGTAGTAGATAAATATTGACTATGGGAGGGTGAAAGTAGACACACTGGTGTAGTCCGGTCATACAGTCATATCAAACCCGTGGGAATCCAGAATGATCCCTGGAGAAATACATGTTTCGGTTCAATAAGAGAGTAATTAGAGGAGCACGCTTGTCTCTCTTATGTGTTGTGTCATCTTTGTAGTGAATAGAGTTAAGCAACAGTACATCGACTGTTATTACACAATACTGAATGCAACCGAGTTAAGAAAGATGTGTTTCGCAATTTCAGCTTATTGTCTCAAAGTCAACATAAAAATTAAAAATGATTGTATTTGCTTTTACTGATCTCATGCATTCATGTATGTATTTTAAAGAGAAAATAAGTATTCATTTTCCTATTTGAGTGACATCACCAGTCCCTCATACTTTTGTCACCCCATCAACCACATATTTTATAAAAAGTCTTAATAAAGTCCCTCATTACGTTTTTGTATCACTTTAATTGTCCTGATTTACCATCATCACATGTATAGTAGCCAGCAAATGTTGTTTCATAGTATGTTCACTTTGCTATGTTAAAGCGTTCAACCAAACTTGGATGCGTAAACTAAAATGTTTCTCTGACCCGACGTCTTCAAGGTGATGCTGCTGGGCGACTCTGCAGTGGGGAAGACCTGCGTCCTGGTCCAATTTAAAGATGGCGCTTTTCTGGGAGGAAACTTCATCGCAACAGTGGGAATAGACTTTAGGGTAAGACTTCACTTAACATACTGTAGCTCAGTGGTCTACGGGCACAAGGTTGCCCGCCAAAGCACATTCTATTAATAGCCTCAGTTTTAATAATTATTTATGACATATTTTTATATTAGCTTCGCTTCTATGTATGTTTGCATAAAATAAAATCAACGAGTAAAACAAAGAAGTTTTGAGTAGACTATATCAAAATGGTAGCAACCACTCATGTTGGTACTCATATTGTGAAAATCTCACTTTTTCCATGTTTAAGTGCTATAATTGTGTCCCCAGTGCTTCTATTAACCTAGAAAATGTGTAAAAGATACCCAGTAACTTAGTTTTGGTAAACCATTCTCTGCAAGCATGTGAAAAAATAGGTAATGAAAATCTGGCTCCCCTTGTGATGTCAGAAGGGGATAATACAGCCCCTTAATCTGCACTATCCAACCGCGGCACCGCCATTTAGTGCAGAGATCAGCTCATTTGCAAATTTGGCAAATTTTTGCTCACTCCTACAAAGTGGCAATTTTAACCAGCTATAATAAATTATCTATATTGTATTTACCACATTTTTTTTACACGTGAAACATGAACACATGTTATATTGCGCACTGTAAACACAATCAAAACTTCAAAAACACAGAAAGAACGGAACCTTTAATAAACGTTTTTTTTTTCTGAAAGGCCTGAGGGCGGGATTAAGCAGATTTGACACAAAAGTATTTGATGAACGTAGTGTAGGTGCCAAGAGTATTCAGTTACAATCTATATCTAATTTTTGATGGTTTAGTGGCTTTTGCATCTAAACTCATCGGGGTGGTTTCCTGGACAGGAATTAGCTTAAGTCAGGACTAGGCCTTAGTTTAATTTGGAAATATAGCTAGTTTTAACAAACATACCTTACTAAAAACATTACTCGTGTGCAACAAACAAAGGAAACTGATGTATTTTAAAGGCGGAGTGCACGATGTTTGAAAAACGCTTTGGAAAAGGAGACGGGCCGACTACCAAAACACACTTATAGCCAATCAGCAGTAAGGAGCGTGTCTACTAACCGACATCCTTGCCGGGTTGCGTATGTGTGGGGCGGGTCTTTTAAAAGAAGGTCCAGATTCTGTTGGGGTAGGGGCGTGTTTGTTTAGGTGATTTCAAATATCAACATTGGCTTTCAAACATTGTGCACTCCGCCTTTAAGAGATGTCAGTGCACGTCGTTTTCAGTTTGGACAGCTCTTAAAGGAACAGTATGTAGGATTGTGGCCAAAACTGGTACTGCAATCACACAACTGGTGGCCAATAAACAACATGACAACATAAACATCAGTTGAGGGCTGCAACTCCACTTTTTAAATGACAATATCCTGGCCAGACCACTGTTGTCAGTGATATAAGTATTTGAAATTATTTCTTAATGTTTAGAGACATATCAGGGCCATTTTATGATTAATTGATATACATTTCTTACATACTGTTCCTTTAAATTTATTTTAGTCTAGGACTAGTCTAATCTCTGTCCGGGAAACCGACCCATCATGTATTAACCCACTGGAATCCTTTTACTGATGATGGATGGCTTTAAATCCACTATCCAATGCCATTACAATGCCGGGAAGAGCCTGGATATTATTTAATATAAGTCTTCGGCTGAAGAAATAAGTCGTGTACACGTTGACGGCTCAAGGGTGGGTGAATATGTGCTATTATTTGACCGTGGTGATCTATTCCTTTAAGAAGAAGATATTATTCCAGGTTGTGTAACAACAAACATTACCTTCAGAAGGAGCTCAACACTGGACATGAGCGGCTGAAGTTTATTTAAACAAGGTCACTGATCATATCAGATGTTAACAGTGTTTTTCAGTGCCAGCTGTTGTGTAAATCTCTCACAATGTAATTCAACCTTGTTGAAAGATGTGATGGCTAAACCGATATTAGACTTGACAGCAAACACGCGTCTCTAAGTAAACCATATAAAGAGAACATTTACATAGGTACAGCAGCAGAAGACATTATTTATTTATAAGAGACAAAGCAAGGCCCCAAAGCATGATATGGCTTGAAATGCGATTTGTCCCTTTTTAAAACATACATCGAGTGTCCGGCCAATCATCAAGAGGTCTCATCTGAGTGTCAATCTCTTTATTGTCCATAGCAGTGTAACTGTGCAAATGTCTGTGGATTTCTGAAGTGATGTTGATGTGGCGCACCAGCCGATCTGTCAAAGGACTGTGAAGTCATTGTGGCACTCCAAATGTCTTGTGAGTGTTCAGATGTAACAGAGCAATCTGATGCTCTTTCACGTTTCAGTCTGGCTAAATGATTAACACATCGCCCGCCCCACAGCACTCTCTGAGCCTTGAGCTGCATCTGCCAACCCTGGTTAGTACGAGAGAGAGAGAGAGAGAAAGAGAAAGAGATAGAGAGAGGACTTATGCATATATGAAAGCAATGTAGCTGCAGTTTTCATGTACAGTTACAGATGTTTTATGGATTCAGGCTTTACATTTTATCAGTATGTGCATACATTTGGATGCGAATTTGTGACTTCTCTACCTCCTTATGAACTGCAGTATGTGGCAAGTATGTGGCAAGAAGGTTTTCGGTTTGTTCATTTAGGCATAAACAAAGATTTTCTGCATGGTTTTGGTAGTTAATAGCAGTTGGTATTAGCAAAGTCACTTAACGGAAGTTGCAACACTAGGCGGCCGCAAGACTAAAATCCTGATCTCCTCAAATGGTGAAAGAGAGATATATCTTAATTCACAATTAATTTAACAACACATTTCTGACCAACATTTAAACTGTACCAAAACTTGTGTTACTTATGCTTAAATAGCACAAAAAATTGCACCTTTTTCGAAGTTTTAAAGGGGATACACCATGAAAATCTGACATTTTTCACATTTAAGTGCTATCTTTGGGTTCCCAGTGCTTAACCTATTAACCTAGTAAATGTGAAAAGATCAACTCAGTAAAAAAATGGGTCATTAAAATTTGGCTCCCCCTGTGATGTCAGAAGGGGATAATACCACCCTATAATCTGGACTAAACAACCAGAGCATTGGCATTTAGTGCAGGGATCAGCTCATTTGCATTTAAAAGGACACACCCAAAAACAGCACATTTTTGCTCACACCTACAAAGTGGCAGTTTTAACATTATTAGGAACACCTTTTCAGACAGGCTTACTCTCTTTAATTTTTATTTTTTGCCCTGACTGTAATGACCCCACCCTTTTTTTACTTGTTTTTATAATCAATAGTACTAATATGTTATTTTATTGACTGTTTTTTACTTATTGTTTGTTGGAATGTGTGTTTTATTGTTGATTTTGTAAGTGTTGAGAAAGGCGCCCATAAATAAAATGCATTATTATTATTATTATTATTAAGACGGGCCTGGACATGTGCTGGTTTAAGCAGGGGAACCTTCCATGCCATGCATGATTTCAAACCATGATGTCTTAGTGTATTACCAGCAGTAACCTTGGAAACGGTGGTCCCAGCTCTTTTCAGGTCATTGACCAGCTCTTCCCGTGTATTTCTGGCTGGATTTCTCACCTTTCTCAGGATCATTGAGACCCCACGTGGTGAGATCTTGCATGGAGCCCCAGTCCGAGGGAGATTGACAGTCACGTTTAGCTTCTTCCATTTTCTAATGATTGCTCCATCAGTGGACCTTTTTTTCACCAAGCTGCTTGGCAATTTCCCCGTAGCCCTTTCCAGCCTTGTGGAGGTGTACAATTTTGTCTCCAGTGTCTTTGGACAGCTCTTTTGTCTTGGCCATGTTAGTAGTTGGATTCTTACTGATTGTATGGGGTGGACAGGTGTCTTTAAGCAGCTAACGACCTCAAACAGGTGCATCTAATTTAGGATAATAAATGGAGTGGAGGTGGACATTTTAAAGGCAGACTAACAGGTCTTTGAGGGTCAGAATTCTAGCTGAAACAACTACTCCTTCAGATCCATTTGAGTCGCTACTCTGACTGAAAGTCACTGAACACCAGTGGGCGGAGCCAACGATACAATGATGTGCTGTGTCTTTCTCTGGGATAGGTCATATGAAAATTCCTCTATCTATCTATGCAAATTATTTTGTTATTGAAAAGGAAGGCGTTTTAAGGTATGAAGCTTGCGGGATGTATTAATGATACCAAATTCGATTCCTAATGTCATGACCTCTTTAAAGTTGCTATAAATCCCTGCTCGATTATCAAACCTATCATTAGTAAAACTGACCTCATATCAGTATCATTACGATCTCTTGAAAACCAGAACGGATGTAGATTTCCCATTAAATCAGCACTTTGTAAAGTACATACATACAAGGGCTCCGTGCATCCAGCATAAATCATCCATAGCCATCAATTAGTTGTAATGGCTTTCCATTTCTCTGGCATCAGACCTGCACTGCTCTCCTCTCCTCTGCCTCCTACACATCCTCATGCTGAGCAAGTGCTACAAAGAAAAGCCCAAAATAGATGCAGGCTATAGTGCTGCCACTGTGCCATTCAAAAAACTACCAGTGGCGAAACGCCTTGCTGTTTTCCTGAGCCGCTGAAGATAAGATGCTTCGTTTCAAACTAATTTTAGACATCATTGGCAGCCGATTAAAGCGTGTGAGGGTTTCTGGGATATTTGTTTGGACTTCTGTCTCCAAGCTTGCCGCTTTCTTAAGTTGGAAATTGGTTTTTGTAATCTTCACACCACATGTGAAGATTTCAAGCAGATTTTGACCAAGTTTATTTGCAGCTAACCTTCAACTCTTTGCAAGCCACCTGTTAAGATAACAAACTGACTGTTTTGGCTTAAGGGGAAAAATCTATGTGTGGCGTGTGACAAACTTTATAGTAATACAAATATCTTTAATGCCGACTGCAGCATCTTGCTTTATATGTAAAGATGTATATATGCATGATAAATAATGCATAGTATTTAAAATAATATTTGGGGCTAAATACAACTAAAGCTGTGAATTTAAAGGGGATATTTCACAAGACTTTTTAAGATGTAAAAAAAATCTTTGGTGGCCCCAGAGTATGTATGTGAAGTTTTAGCTCAAAATACCATATACACTCACCTAAAGGATTATTAGGAGCACCATACTAATACTGTGTTTGACCCCCTTTGCCTTCAGAACTGCCTTAATTCTACGTGACATTCTTTCAACAAGGTGCTGAAAGCATTCTTTAGAAATGTTGGCCCATATTAATAGGATAGCATCTTGCAGTTGATGGAGATTTGTGGGATGCACATCCAGGGCACGAAGCACCCGTTCCACCACATCCCAAAGATGCTCTATTGGGTTGAGATCTGGTGACTGTGGGGGCCATTTTAGTACAGTTAACTTATTTTCATGTTCAAGAAACCAATTTGAAATAATTCGAGTTTGTGACATGGTGCATTATCCTGCTGGAAGTAGGCATCAGAGGATGGGTACATGGTGGTCATAAAGGGATGGACATGGTCAGAAACAATGCTCAGGTAGGCCGTGGCATTTAAACGATGCCCAGTTGGCACTAAGGGGTCTAAAGTGTGCCAAGAAAACATCCCCCACACAATACACCACCACCACCAGCCTGCACAGTGTTAACAAGGCATGATGGATCCATGTTCTCATTCTGTTTACGCCAAATTCTGACTCTACCATCTGAATGTCTCAACAGAAATCGAGACTCATCAGACCAGACAACATTTTTCCAGTCTTCAACTGTCCAATTTTGTTAAGCTTGTGCAAACTGTAGCCTCTTTTTCCTATTTGTAGTGGAGATGAGTGGTACCCGGTGCGGCCTTCTGCTGTTGTAGCCCATCAGCCTCTAGGTTGTGCGTGTTGTGGCTTCACAAATGCTTTGCTGCATACCTCAGTTGTAACGAGTGGTTATTTCAGTCAAAGTTGCTCTTCTATCAGCTTGAATCAGTCGGCCCATTCTCCTCTGACCTCTAGCATCAACAAGGCATTTTCGCAGATTGTGAAATACTCAAACCGGCCCGTCGGGCACCAACAACCATGCCACGCTCAAAATTGCTTAAATCACCTTTCTTTCCCATTCTGACATTCAGTTTGGAGTTCAGGAGATTGTCTTGACCAGGATCACACCCCTAAATGCATTGAAGCAACTGCCATGTAAATGGTGGATTAGATAGTTGCATTAATGAAAAATTGAACAGGTGTTCCTAATAATCCTTTAGGTGAGTGTATTATGCCCATTAAATGTTTTATCTATATGTTTTATGTTTTGTCTCAGGTGTGCTTAGAATGTGTCTGTGCACTTGATTCATCTCAGCATCTCATCATTATCAATTGCATTAACAATTCTTTTAGTATACATAAATAAACCTCATATAATTTCAGCTGTAGAGTTGTACGTTCACAAACCAGATAAGCCGGTGTGGTGGTTGTTGCGTGTAACCAGTTAGTCATTGCAATAGAAAGAATGTGTCTGTTTTTCTTTGATTATTTTGCAGTTGACAGTCTTTTGTTTTGCCGTGACTCAGACATTCAAGAACGGTTTTTATTGGTTGAATTCATCTTCTTTTCTGCAGCTAGGGACCAAAGTAAACATTTGTCCGTTTTAGCCTCTAGAGATTCTTTAGAGGAACAACAAGACATCTGAGCACGCCTAAAAGCAGTTCTGTCTGAGGTTTTCTTTGTGAGCCAGTTTGATAAAACTGAGCAGAGGCACAATACAGAAATGACTGTGTGCTTATTGAAGCAGTTAATGTTCTTTGCGGATAGCTTTTGTTTCCTTGCTATGTTCAGATTTCATTTTTCCTCGTTGAACTTCCTGGAGGTGTGTTAGAGGTAATCCTGGTGTATAAGATTAGTAAATTGTCAAGAACAAAACCAATGATCTATTTTTACAAATATCAGCAGATGTTACATATCTTATAGGATTAGATGTCTCTCGAATGCAAATTCTGTCATTGTTTACTTACACGAATGTCATTTCATAGCCACATTACTTGATTCAATGAAACACAAGAATGCAAGACAACCGAACGCCCACTTTGCTCTGTTTTTTTAAATGGACCCAAAAAAATCAACATTAAAAAGTCCACTAGATACCAGCTCATCCAACAATCCAATCTTTGTTAATTGCTAAAAATATTTACATTTGCAGTTATATTTACATACAATTTTATTAAAAATAAAGGTGTTTAAAGGATTACTCCACTTTCATTAAAAAAATCCTAATAATTTACTCACCCCATGTCATTCAAGATGTTTGATTTTCTTTGTTCAGTCGAGAAGAAATTAAGTTTTTTGAGGAAAACATTCCAGGATTTTTCTCAATTTAATAGACTTATTGGACTCCAACAGTTTACAGTTTCAATGCAGTTTAAAATTTCAGTTTCAACGCAGCTTCAAAAACGATCCCAAACCAGGCATAAGGCTCTTATCTAGCAAAACATTTGTCATTTATCACAGGAAAAATAAAAAACATGCACTTTTAAACCACAACTTCTCGTCTTGCACTAGCCGTGTGATGCACCAGCGCAACCTTATGTATTATGTTATCACGTCGAAAGGTCACGCATGACGTATGCAAAACTAGCGCTCCAGTGTTTACAAGTGTGGAAAAAGAGGACCATACAGACGTTGTTGTTGTATGTGTAATGATATTAATTAATGTCTTTGTGTCAGTTAATTGTTTAAAATGGTCCGCAAGTGTGCGTTTCACATTTGTAACGCGTGACCTTTCGACGTGATTACGTAATACGTAAGGCCACGCTGGCGCATCACACGGCTAGTGCAATACGAGAAGTGTTGTTTAGAAGTGCATGTTTATTTTCATGGCAAAAATGATGATTGTCTCACTAGATAAGACCCTTATGCCTTGTTTGGGATCGTTTAGAGCCCTTTGAATATGCGTTGAAACTACAATTTTAAACTGCATTTAAACCGTAAACTGTTCAGGTCCACTAACGGTACATTCACAAGGGCCGAAAGTGTTAACGCTTGATGGAAGGCTTGTCTGAAGCGTGGCCAACAGCCAATCATAGTGGCCGCAACACATGCTCCTGTCTTCTATAATCGTAATTGGCTGGCTCTGCCTAGGTTATTTGCATAAGGCGATCTGATTGGCTGACGCACGCGTTGCCGCAAGCAGTGCTTTAAGTGGCCCAAAAGAGGTGTCGGTACTCTATATATATATATTTTTTTGCTGACTAGACTTCTCCTATATTGAAGGGGTTTTATATTTAGAAGTCAACAGACGACCTTGTAAAAAATAAGAAATCTTTTTATACGTTTGTGGATTTGCTTGGGCTAGAAATAGCTACTGAACATAAATAAAATGTTTATTTTATTTATTTTTTATTTAAGGATAGCCCCTTGAGATGATCCATCTCTTTTTCCGGGGGGTCCTAAAGCACAGGGATAGCTGTTTCATATACAACATCACAATACGTCCCACATTATACAACAAACACATAACAATAACACATACCCAATAAACGATTAACAAACACGTCCCCCAACCCTGTTCCCTCAGAATCCTCGCCTTTTTAATGATGACATAATATTTTACATTAGATAAGTTTACATTAGATAAACATTAAGTCACTATCCTTTGTAAGATTTCACATAATTCATACAAGTTATTTAGTATGAATTAATACAACATATACATATTTCTGATACATATACAAGATAGACATTCATCTGTAGTAAGAAAGAATACCAAACATGATATTTATGATATAGTACATCAGTAACAAGTGCAAGGCGTATTTAAATAAAAGTATAATGAAGATTTATACAGTTGTAGTGTCGTTATAGAATGAAGAGCAGCTGGCAAATTATTCCAGTCTGACGCAGCCTTAAAACAAAAGGCCTTCTTTCCCGTTTCTCTTTTAACTGAAAGATAGGAGATGTTAAATTCCTAACTAAGAGCATGTGATGATCTAAATGGTACCAGGTATTGTTTCAGATAAAAAGGAAAATCATCATAAATGCACTTAAAGATTAACATTAACCAATGGAATATTCTCCTTTCTTTCGGCTGCAGCCAATTAAGAGAATTATACATTAAGCAGTGATGAGTATTGTAATGACACTTTAAAACAAATCTGCATAGTGAGTTAGTTAATATAGTTATAGGTTTAAGGGCAGACTCTGTTGCATTTTGGTAAATTACATCCCCATAATCAATTATTGGCAGAATAAGTTGCTGTACTATTCTTTTCCTAATCAATTGTGTAAAGCTATTGATTGATCTGTAGAGCTGACCAAGACTTTTAGTTATATAACCAATGTGTGGTTTAAAGGTAAGTTCTGGGTCAACCCACACCCCCAGATATTTAAAAGAGTTTGTACTTTCAAGTTGTTTCCATCTGATAAATATATGGTCATGCTCTGCAGATTTAGACCCGGGCACTTTGAAAAAAGCATACTGAAAGATTTTTTATTATTTAAAATAAGATTATGCTGAGTGAGCCAAGATTGTATTTGATGAAAATCAAACTGAAGTGTATATTATGTACATTTTTGTTTGAGATATAGATAACGGTGTCGTCAGAATATAGATGGATTTTACATTTTTCTATTATTTTAGACATATCATTTATGTAAATTGAAAATAGTAAGGGCCCCAGAGATGAGCCTTGTGGAACACCTTTCGTAATTATGTTAGTCTCCGAAGATTCACCCTGTACCATAACAAATTGTTTTCGACAATGTAGATATGAATTGAACCAGAGTAGTACCTCTCTGGAGGCACCAATTGAGTAATGGGGCTTTCACATAGGAAGCGGTGTGTGCGCTGTGCTATGAAACCCATTCATTTCAATGGCTTGCGCCGCGCGAGGGCGGTTTGTTCTTGCGTCGAGCTGTTGGGTTTAACTTTTGCGCTGCGCTCTGTGACGATTACCCGCGCGGCCAATAGAAACGGGGCATTCAAACAAGCAAAATGGACGAAAAGCTTATACTCGGAATTCCCGGAGCTTTATAATACAAGTTTATGCTCCTAGAGACATCGGAAGGAAAGCAGTGTCATGGAAAAACATAGCAATTCAAGTTGGCATGTCAGGTGTGTTTTAAGTCAAGTAGCTTGTTGTAGGTAAGTTAGGCAGCTTAAAGTTACGTGAAATGGAGACGGGCAACATCAGTCTCTGTATTCCTCATCGACTATTTATTTACCGCAAATATAAACACTGTAGTAATTTATTGAAAACCCCGCCTACTTTGGTCTGGCCATCAGAGCACAAAATCGCTTGGCTGCGCTGAACACAGCGGCGAGCGCAGCGCACACCCTATGTGAAAGCCGCATAAAGCTTGTCCAGCAAAAGGTAGTGGTTAACAGTGTCAAAAGCTTTGTTGAAATCTATAAAAATTGCCCCAGTAGACTCTTACTTATCCAAACCTGTATAGATATCATTGGTGAGATTAAGTAAAGCTGTTGTTGTTGAGTAGTTATGTATAAACCCTGATTGACAGGGAGATAAAATATTATTATTGTTGACATATGATGATAATTGATTAAAGATTAGTTTTTCAAATATCTTTTGGACAGCACATATAATTGAGATAGGTCTATAATTGTTAATGTCTGTAGAATCCCACCCTTTAAACACTGGTGTTACTCTGGCTCATTTCCAGATTGAGAGCTGTGAATTGGTTATAAGAGACTAGTTAATGAGCTCTGCCAAGGGATACATAAGAATATTATCAGCATATTTTATAAATTTTGTGCAAAAGGAGTTTGAAAAAATACCCTTAGAAAGAGCTACCGTAGAAAGAGCTATTGAACATAAATAAAATGTGCATTTTCAGCATGGTTAAATGCTAAAACTAGTTGTTCAGATAGAAAGAGCTTGAAAAAACTTTGACACCAAGACCATGTCTATGGGTTAAAAATAACAAAATACTGGCCATTTGAAACACAAATGTCATCACTTTACTTTGTCCCATTGTTTTCCATTTTGCAGGTGGTGAAACTCCTGTGCGCGTCATTCAAATTCATTGAAATTTCGTTCACTTGTAGTTTAGCAATTCAACTAAATGTCTATTACAATTTCAAGAATGTTTAGGAAATCCGAAGTTGCGTCGAGGGGAACCAAACTGACAGCCACGACAGCGGAGATTGTCACGTACCTACAAATGGGTATTGGATAAAGCTTGCGTCTGCCACGCAGCGTTATCATTCTGGCTTGGTGGGATGTCAGCCAGCGAGTCCTTTGATTCTGACCTTCTTTTACTACTCACAGTCTAAAACAAGGAGGGCATATTAAGTGTTCATTGTTTTTTAATTTTACCCGAGCAGCTATGGTTGCACGTTTCACAAAAAACACACACCTCTCCAGACCACGTTGACACTGACTGACAGCAGCAAAAGCGACGCATGCGCTTTTAACTTGTAAAACTTCTAGGGTGTATGGGTAATGTAGTCTCTGCTCTCGGTGGGACGAATTAGGAAGCGTACATTGTGAAGGGCGCTCTGAAAAGCGGCAGCGCAGCCAAATGATTAAATTAAACCTTTGATTTAAACAGATGTGCAAATGAGCGTTCCGGTACGCTAAAAGCACGTTCTGGGCGCACGGAGAGGTGGTGGTACCCTCAAGAGCTATATTTGGTATACTGAGTACCGGCACTACCGGCCCACTTAAAGCACTGGCCGCGAGCAACGGCAGTGACGCAACGCCGACGGATCCACAATTCAGTTCGACAACGCATGACATCACCCATTAAAAGTGAATGATAAGCGTCAACGCTTACGCCCCATGTGAATGTAACGTTAAATCCACTATATGGATAAAAATCCTGTTTTCCTAAAGAAGAACTGTTGCTTTTATACTTTTAATGGTAAATGTTTTTTGTGTAACCAAAATTATTTAGGATGCTTGGAAGATTGGATTTGACCAATTACACACTTCATTGAAATGAAACCCCAGTGATTTTTCTTTTTGTTCTGTCAGTATGAATTCATTTGGATTCAATTAAAGCTCGGTCTAAATTGTACTCGGTGACCTCTGCCATGCTTGGACATCTGTAGATGATAATTACTCATCTTTGAAAATCTCACTTCCATTTGTGCGAGTGACGTTTTCCTTCATAATTTCAATGCCATTTGGTGCATCAAATAGTCTGATAGGTCATTTTCTCTCAGTGCAGAAGGTGCGATTTTAAAACATTTGGTTCACAAAGGAAGTAACGGTGGTTGACGTCAACAGGAAATTAAGCACGGAGCTGGTCTGTTATTTCATCTGCACTATATAATTAAGTCTAAGTTGAGAGTCTGACACAAAAGCAAATAGCACATTTACAGATCTGACTTTAGTAGTAGATAAATTGTTTGGTGGTTTAGTTTCCTTTAATAAAATAGAAAGGATTTTTTTAAACGATGTACTGTTTTCGTAATTTCTTTTTAATAGCTGTTTTTTTCTGTGTTGTCTGTAGAATAAGGTGGTCACGGTGGATAACATGAAGGTCAAACTCCAGGTATGTAACCACAAGTTTCAGAGAAAAAATATATATTTGTAATTTTATAATTATAATTTTTTGGTTGGAAATGGACTCGATGCACAGATGCAAGATCAAATTCATCACATTCATTTTAAATAACTCGAGGCCGCAAATATTACCCGACCCGTGTCTGATGCGCACGTGAAACTTTTAGACCTGAACCTGCTCGGGTCGGACCTCAGGTTTTCAGATTTATGTGTACCCGTGATGACCTCTATTATGCAGACTGAGTTGTTTTAGTCTTGAGTTGATAGCTAGTTATTATTGGTAATGTTTGCTAAGACATGCATTACGTAGGGTTAGTGATCTGATACATTAAACTTAATATAAATAGATACATGTACTTCCTGTGTGTCGTGTATCATACAGTCATTTGGCTTGTTGAAGAATTGTGCCATTATTTTAATAAGGTATCTGACTCGGGCTGACAATAAATGGGTGAAAAACTCCCTAGAGTAATAAAAAGTAACAACATGGAAACATCTCAACACATTGAGCAACTACACAGCAACGCTTTAAAAACCAGACAGCCCACCTCAGGAACTGCATGGCAACATCCTAAAAACCACATAGAAACACTCCTGGCTACCAATCAGCATCAGTTTGCATTTTCTCATTCCTGTTTAAGGATTAACTTTATGCAAAAACACAACTTTGCTGAGTCCAGCTATGTGTGAAAGCTATGCGATGTGTAAACCTCATTCCTGGATTTCAAATGATGTTCTTCCTGTTTCAGATTTCTGTTTTTGTTAAATAGACCAAAATGTAAAAGTTTTTGTCAATGAAGCTGTTTAAAAATGTTTTTTACGTGTTATCTATTCTCTGCTCCAGATTTGGGACACGGCAGGACAGGAGAGATTTCGCAGTGTTACTCATGCATATTACAGAGATGCTCAGGGTAAATATGTCTCTTCTGTTGTTAACTTTACAGCTATCTTTACCAAAGATGTTTACACGACAACGATTTCAATCATAAATGAAAATGGTGGTTTTTATGCGGTTTGGCTCTTTGTTTATACAACGATGGCGTTTTGGGGTCTTGAAAAAGCATAATGCTGTGTTTACACCAACCGCGTATGAGGTTTCAAAATTGGGTCTACCACGCCTAGTTTGCCGCTTGAACAGTTTGAATGCATTCGCGCGTCTAGAGCGAAGTAGACGCACAGAAAAAGCAAGCATTTAACGCGCATCAGAGGCGAAATCCGCTTCTTGTGGGAGGGGCAAGTGCTATGCGGTTGTCTGTTTGCAAGATGTCTGATGTTGATCGTGCATTTATCGAGAGAGTTAGGTTTGTATTTGGTCACCTTACTATAGGGGGAAAATAAACGGCGCGGGTAGATAATCGTCACGTGACTCAAAAGTGAAATGTGTATTTACAACTTACCAGGTTGCCCAAAGTCCTCACTAGCTGCGTTTACATGGACATTTGTAATCCGTTTAAATGATCAATCTGAATAAAAATGCTCCATGTAAACACCTCAATCGGACTAAAAAGTGCCAATCTGATTAAAAATCTAATCCGCTTGTTAGGGGTGGTTTATACCGTTTGTAATCCGCTCAAAAGGACATGTATACACTTGATCGGATGGATAACTGAAACTGAGAGGCTCTGCGCATGTGCCATCTTCTTTTCTTTTAATGGCGGTTGGCAAACCCACTGAAAGGTGCATTTCCGCCACCTACAGGACGGGAGTGTGGAGCATATTCACACGTGCAATGACGTAGAATTGCTGTAATGACATGTGACGCAAATAACTCGAGTTTGTTTTGCTGAAGGAAGTCACAAGAAGTGATTGTCTTGTTAATCTTGTTCCTATTATCCGTCCAATTCCCCATAAAGTGATACAAGACAGCGTTGTCCGGTCAGTCCATGATTTATTCTCTGATCCACAAACGCGTGTGTTTGGACTCGCTCTCGCGAACGGTCTCTGCAGCACCGCGTGAAGTAAAATACGCTTTTTGGGCACACGTGAATGGGTGTTTTTGCTACTGCTTTATAATCAGTGAGGCACAAAGCAAATCTTGAAACAGCGTGAAACTATATTTGTGCAATGTGGGCATGTCAAATGATCAAATCTGATGTAAATCTTGTGTCATATAAACACGCACATCAATCCGATCACATTATTAAGTGTTCATGTAAACGCTATGATAGGATTTATTAATCGGAAGGATTTTAATCCGATGAAGGCAAAATGTGTCCATGTAAACGTAGCTACTGACACTCTTCCAACCGAGGTCCTTTTTATTCCTGTCTCTATAGACCCCTTCAAAGTTTGTAAACATTGAATGACTATCGGGTGCGCGCGCAGCATGGGGTCAAACTGTTCATACCATCCAGGCTTTATAATTTAATCTAACAGGGCTGAAAAATGATGACTTACCTCAAATGAAGTGAACACAAAAAACACAAGCCTCTTTGATATTTGTATTGTTCCAGTCTGCACGTTAATTGCTTGCAGCTGCAGATGTTGTATTTTTTTGTTTTTGAGATTCTGCATGAATCGCGAAAACTTAACGAAAGACCTGGTGCGATTTTCACAACCCACGACGTAAGTAGGCATTTTTGACGATACCGAATAATACGCAACTCTATCTGCTGTAATGGCTTTTCTGACCCTGACATGCGCAGTGGAAACTGCCTGTGACGTGAACCGTGAAGGGGTCTATAGAAATAAGAACTCCGGGTGAATGAGTGACTTCAGGCGGGGCTGCCGCCACAGCTGCAAGCAGGCTCCTGATTGGTTAACGTGGTGCGAAAACTCGGGCGCCAGGCGCAAATTCGCATCAAATGCAAAAAGCACCATTCGCTCAAACGAGGCAGAATTGCGTTTACAGCGCCGCGCTAAACGCCTCATTCGCGTCGTGAGACCTCCAGACGCGCATCAACGCATCTTCACATTGACTTAACATTGAAATCACTCGCGCTTGACGACTCTACCGCAGCTGGTGTAAACAGGTTTCAAAGTAAACGTTTTTGATAACAATGCCTAATCGATCTGTGATAATGGTGACGTCATTCAGTCTATTCACTGGAGTATAACCAGAATAAAAGTCTATTCACTGAAGTATAACCAGAATAAACATGATGCAAGTTTATTAACGCTTCTCCAACAAAGTTTACAAAATGTTATCGCTTTATAGTCACTTCCTGTATAGTTTTTGCACTTTTATCATGTCTCTCTTACCTGACACACCTTAGGTGCATCCCAAATTGCATACTCATGCACTATACTATGACATTTTCTAGTATAAATATTATAAGCAGTGTGTGTTCCCACTGAAAATACCAAAAAAAGAAACCAAAAAGTTGCTGCTTTGCTTATGTAACGAAGGTGAGGTGGGGCTATCAGATGCCGTGAGAGAGAGCAAAGTTTACCTGCTGAGATGCTTACACCTCATGTACTGTATAATAATATAAAAAACATAATAATATAAAATCGAAATTATATATCAACAATATTTTATTTATCATAATTATAGCCTAGTATTTGATTATAGCAAACGTGATTATTAAGTTCATGTGGAAGGTTTTTTAGTACAAAACTTTTTGTTGAATGATGATGATTGGTTCGTGAAAGCGTCCATATTTGTGCGTACGCATGCTTGGTGAATGAGACCCAATGTATTAGCTCTGAAATGGCTTAAGTTTTTATCCGGACTGGCAATGACTGAGCAAACAGTGTCTAATTAAATTCAAAATGTTTCATGAAATTAAACCAGGTAGAACCAGCACGTTTCCAAAGTGTTTAAAAATTATTCATAATATGAAACGAGGCAATGTTAGCACCTCATATAAAAGTCATAAATCCAATATTTCGTCGTTAATTTGGTATTTTATCATCTGTAGCAGGGTCAGTGACAAAAATGGTTTGAGAAACTCAAAAATCCTTTTAAAAAAACTTGTTTTAAAAGCACACATCAGGTTTATTTCAATGCACAGTGTATTTATGTTGATTTTATGCAATAAAAAATTACATTTGCACCATTTTTATGAAAGTTAAGACAGAATGGACCTAAAAATGTCAAATGGTGTAACCGCCAATTGCGCCAAAGAATAAGAAATATTAAATATTTTATCCACCTTGATGGCATGTAAGCGTAATCATAAAAAAAACATTTTAAAATATCACAAGAAAATACTTTTTGTTAGTTATTATTTAATGTAAATTTTAATGCGTTTTTTTAATATTTGTCCTGACATATGCTGAAAACAGCTTTGTTTTCTTAATAATCTTTGACAAATGATGTAAAAATGCATGAAAAAAATCATATTACACTAAACTAGATGATTATATTTTATTCCACATTTTTTTATGAATATATTTATATAAAAATACTAGTTACACCAATTGACACAGACCGGTTACACCACATTGACATTTTTGCAATCATCACCCAAATATTCTTTCAAAATGAAATAAAACCAGAAATGTTTTACTTGGTCCTCAAAAAAGAGAATGTATGATAGTAATCTGAAATTTTATTTTGAAATTTTAACCCTTTTAAATTTAATTGAACCATACAGACACAAAATAATAATGTCACACACTGACCCAGCAAATCTGTTGTAGGTATGGTGACAATTTACAGTGAATATACGATGAGTACATAGCGTCTCTAGTCTTACAGTAAATGTGTGATTTAATCTTACATTATGATTATACTTCTTTACTCCATCACAGCTCTACTGCTGCTGTATGACATCACAAGAAAGTCTTCGTTTGACAACATCAGAGTAAGACACAAACTTTCAACTCACTTCTCATTGGTCAGCAATCCCAGCAAGCAATAGTGTCATTTCACTTTCTAGGTTAGACCCAGCTATGAGTAACCAAAAACCCATCTTGAATTTGGTTAATTTTTTTCCAAAATAACCCGTGACCTGTATAATTTTCCATCAACAGCGATTACAAGATGTTTGGTTGTATTTATTTATTAATTTGTTTTCATTTCAAGACATAATTTTGAATTCTGAAATCATTCATAAAATATTTATTTATTATCTCAAATGAATATTTTTTGTCTGTTTACTTATGTAATAACCTCCACTGTCTGTACACAAGTACTGCATTATTAAATAGTAAATGCTATGTTATGCAGTACCTTTGACTTTTAGGATTTATCATCTTTTGAAATGTCAATGTCATCATTCCAGTTTTATCACACAGGAAGGATGACGATTTTAAACTAAGACAAAGCAATACCACAAAACACAGTGTTTATAAAACCAACCGGTTATACGTCTTCATGATTTTCTAATCTGTTAAAATGATCAGTTTATTAAATGTATCTGATATGTTAGGACATAAACAGACGAAAACCTTCAGCATACTTCACTGCTGCAAAGAAATGACCAAAAAATCCTGTAGATCTTCCCATTATCTGTTTTTTGTTATCCCAAGACATGTGACAATGTAAAACTGTCTATATTGAAGTGATCTTGTTTGCATGTGTATCACTATGTAGGCCTGGCTGACTGAAATCTATGAGTATGCACAGAAGGATGTGGTCATCATGTTGCTTGGCAACAAGGTAAGTGGGACTTCCTGAAAGAAGTGAAAGGAGATGAACAGCCCCCCTTATGAGGCACAGATCATGTACAAATGCATGCACACACAGACTCACACGCAGGGCTGCTTGGTTTGATTTATTTGTTGTTTCATTGTCTTTTATATCTATAAAATTAACATTTTAATCACATGCCTTTGGTTTCCTGTCATTTCATCTGTCTGTGTGCAGTTGTGGTTTTGCATTGAATTAAATAGCGCCCCCTAATGGTATAATGAAGCCTTTAAATACTGTACTGTAAATACAAATGAAGTAGAGAATAATGTAGAGTTTAAAGTATTGAGTTTTGTTAGTAATCAACATTATTCCACACTCTATAAAACATTGGGTTAAAACACCCAAAATAGATAAATATAAACTAAACTAATTAGCTGGGTTGTTAGTTTTATTTTTTAATCTAAAAATTATTTTTATTTGAACATTGGGTTAATTTTAGTTCATAAATGGGTTAATATAATATTTTGGGGGCTGTCAAAAGATTAATCGCATACAAAATAAAAGGTTTTTTTGCATATGTGTGTGCACTGTTAGTAATTATTATGTATATATAAATACACATAAACATGTATACAATTAAGAAAAATGTAACACACACACAACACACACAGTGAGGAAAATAAGTATTTGAACACCCTGCTATTTTGCAAGTTCTCCCACTTAAAAATCATTGAGGGGTCTGAAGTTGTCATCGTAGGTGCATGTCCACAGTGAGAGACATAATCTAAAAAAAATGTATGATTGTGATGTGATGACCACATGACTTTCTCCCACGAATCCTCTGGATCATCCAAATGGTCATTGACAAACTTAAGACGGGCCTGGACATGTGCTGGTTTAAGCAGGGGAACCTTCCGTGCCATGCATGATTTCAAACCATGACGTCTTAGTGTATTATCAACAGTAACCTTGGAAACGGTGGTCCCAGCTCTTTTCAGGTCATTGACCAGCTCCTTCCATGTAGTTCTGGGCTGATTTCTCACCTTTCTTAGGATCATTGACACCCCACGAGGTGAGATCTTGCATGGAGCCCCAGTCCGAAAGAGATTGACAATCATGTTTAGCTTCTTCCATTTTCTAATGATTGCTCCAACAGTGGACCTTTTTTCACCAAGCTGCTTAGCAATTTCCCCATAGCCCCTTCCAGCCTTGTGGAGGTGTACAATTTTGTCTCTAGTGTCTTTGGACTGCTCTTTGGTCTTGGCCATGTTAGAAGTTGCATTCTTACTGATTTTATGGGGTGGACAGGTGTCTTTATGCAGCTAACGACCTCAAACAGGTGCATCTAATTTAGGATAATAAATGGAGTGGAGGTGGACATTTTAAAGGCAGACTAACAGGTCTTTGAGGGTCAGAATTCTAGCTGATAGACAGGTGTTCAGGTGCTTATTTGCAGCTGTATCATACAAATGAATAGTTGAAATATCATACATTGTAGCGTTTGAGTGAACTGTACAACTTGTATTTAATCCTGAACATTGCAGTTGTAAAAGAAGTCTTATTCAATGTGTATAAGTTTTATTCATTGGACCTTTGCTTTTCTCGATTCACATGTGAAATCTCTTTCTGTAAATCTCATTTCCATTTGATATGTGATTGTATTTCAACAGTCAGACATGGCTGCAGAGAGGGTCATCACACACGAGGAGGGCCAGAAATTGGCTAAGGTATAAGATCATCACACCTGTTTTATGTATTACAAATGATTAGTAAAGACTTGATTTGCATCTTTTTGCATTTACCAACAATGCTTCGGGTTTTCTTTGATGTAGGAATACGGAGTCCCTTTCATGGAGACAAGTGCCAAGACAGGAGTCAATGTTGAACTCGCTTTTCAAGCCATAGCAAGGTAAGAGACTTAAACAATGAATAGATGATGCTAACAAAGACAATAGTGATTACGACAATATGCAATATTAAAGCTGCACTGTGTAACTTTAGAAGGATCTCTTGATAGAAATGCAATATAATCTACATAACTATATTATCAGTGGTGTATAAAGGCTTTTATTACCTGAAAATGAGACTGGGTTTTTTCCGCTTACATGGAAGTCGCCATTTTGTGCCGCCATGTTTTTACATTAGCTCTAACTGCTCTACAAACTGTTCGTTTTGTCTTATACAACGACATGTTTGTCCTGTAGTGGCTACCGTAGCTTCTCTATGCGTTTCGGTAAACGGTGGACTGAGCCGTCAGTTGCAATTCACAATCTTACTGCTAGATGTCGCTAAATTCTACACACTGCACCTTTAAGAGCACCTTGCAACTGCTTAGCGACCATCTAAAAGGCCCTAATAACTGTCTCTCAACCAAACGTTACTGCTGTAGTTATGATGTCAATGCGGTTTCCATACAGGGAACTAAAGCACAGAAGTGCCCAGCAGCCCCACGAACCCAAATTCAAGATTCACGATTACATCGAATCCCAGAAGCAAAAGTCGAGCTGCTGCGGCGGAGTCGTGTGATCTCCAGAGGGATATTTGTATACGGAAATGTGCGTGCATTGTTTCAGTGTATCCAGACCCCTGAACCCAGTTTGCTTTCATCATTAAGGAATACACAGCCAAATACTGCTGGAGCTAATAAGTACATCACGGTAATAAGAGTTGATGTTGCTTTACAAAAACGGTATTTATCCAGGTGTGTACAGTATCTAGGTGTGTCTGAGTGTGTGTTTGTTTGTGTATTGTGGTTCACAGGTTTTTTTGATGATTATGGTCACTTACAGTACGTGCACAACGTTTAAATATTATATGGCACGCAAATGTGCTCAAACTGGGCAGTGAGCTTGTGTCCGTAGAGTGTTTTTATATCAAATCGAGTGTCGAAACGTTACCATGGTTTAATATATGTTTACAATCAGTGTATATTGACTTGAAAACAATCATAGCTTGACCTAGTCCGGCTTTATATATAACTTTTTCTTAGCTTTGCATACGTACGAGCATGTCATACATTCATGCCTCTCACCTTCGCTGTATGATTGTTTGGTACGGATATTAATATGTAATAATGTATATGAATCTGAAGTGTACAATAATGTTTGGATTGTTTTGTCTCATCTAAATGTTTTGTTTGATATCACACCAGTTCATCACTAAGTGCCATGAGGAGGTCCATTGTAACGCCATATACTAATTGTTTTGTAACAGAATGGTTTTTGGGTTCAGTCTTTTAGGATTTTTTCTAAATAACATTTTAAGGTTTAAAGCCACATGATGGCGGTGTTACACATTAAGAACTGCAAATAAATAAAGAGCTTAACAATTTTATTGTTGCCTTACTTTTTAGATTCATATGTGCCCTGTTGTTGTATCAGAGTTTAAATTACTTTCAGTGGACATCAGGTTTCACTACAAATACGAGAATATGAAATTGAATGTGAATGATAAAATGCTTGTGTTGTGTTGTTCATTGTAAATTTCTCTGCATTAAAGCAATTGAATAAACGTAAGTGTTATTTGATCTTGGCGTGACAATGTGTAGACTGATGTTGGCTGTTATATGTTTGCTTTGTCGCATTATGAAACCTTTGACTTTGTAAAGGACCTGTATTTGTCTTTAAGCTCACAGCTGTGAGCAAAAAAAGGTCCTGTTCAGAGAACCCTATGACACTATTATCCACACAATCTAATACACTTTAAATCCTGCAGTTTATGTGTAGCATGTTAGATTAAGTTTAATTATGTTTACATAACTAAAAATTAGCTTTTTTTAACCCAGGATAGTTAAAGGAACAGTATGTAGGATTGTGGCCAAAACTGGTATTGCAATCACAAAACTTGTGGCTAAAACTGGTACTGCAATCACACAACTGGTGGCCAATACACAACATGACAACATAAACATCAGTTGAGGGCTGCAACTTTACTTTTTAAATGACAATATCCTGGCCGGAACACTGTTGTCAGTGATATAAGTATTTGAAATGAAAATGATTTCTTAATGTCTAGTGACATATCAGGGCCATTTTATGATTAATTGATATACATTTCTTACATACTGTTCCTTTAATTTCCCACATACTGATGTAACCAGAAGTCATCTTTCTTATCTTGATTTAAAATGTATTCGAGACAATTGGATTTTTAGCAAACTATAAACAGTTCATTTTAAACGCTGAACAAGTAACACAACAAAAAATGTGATGGGTTACATATTTAAAATACTATTTTGTTCCCCCAACTTGGGTATAGAAGTATAAAAATTAAAGAATAGTACTGGAATTTTAATTTAAATGAAAATTTTTTAAGACAGATTTAAACTAGATAAAAAAGTAAAAAATGGTCTCTAACAGGGGCCGTACCCTTTAAAGGGGTCCTAATGTGCACCATTCAGTGTACCATGTGTACCTTAGAGGTACTTATATGAACTTTTTTGAAAGGGTACCAGGGACTATTTTTTTCTTGAAACCAAATGAACAACAAATACCAATCTGTCATTTTGAATCTCCTCTCTTTATTTCTTTTTTGCACATGAAAGCAGGCTTGGCCATCATAAATTAGGGCAGTAGAGACGTTTTTTAACTTATTTAACTCTGGGACCCTGTACCGGGTCCAAAATTATTTATTATTACTTAATATAAAATATTCTTTTAATTTTTAATGGTCTGTCATGGACCCAGTACCACATATGAGATACTGTTTGAAAGCTTAGACTCTCTACTTTCTGCAGATATGCATCACTTTGGGATATATTTTACTGTAAGAAAGTAATTTACACTTAATTTACACTATCACCCCCGCCCCATTTTTTAATGATTTAATATTCAAATATTTCATATTTTTCAATTATGACAAACATTCAAATGAAAGCTCTCAGGAATAAGGCTACATCTTATTATTTCGTTATTTTTGTTCTATTATCATCACATATCCAACAATTGTCGAATGAATAATAAGGTAAAAAATCATCTTTTGTAAACATATGTGAAACTTGAGTGTGAACTGCCTCAGATAGCACAGATAGCCACAAATGCTACACCATCTTTTCTCTTAGGTCCCACTCTAAAAAATGAGTCCATTCACAGCATTTTCTTTGGTTGTGTGCATGAATAATCTCTTGCTATTTATTATATGTGCAAAACAAAGTACTTTTATATGAAAAATTTATTTTCACACCCTTCAGTAAAATAAGAATAACTTTTGAATGTGACATAAAAAGAGATCATTCTTTTTTTGGGTGTTTACTGTCTGCTGCTGGTAACAACCAGAACTGTCTGCAGTCTGCTAGAGCACCCAGAACCAGAGTTATACACTTTCAAAGACAGTATTTACAACATAAAAGAAAAATTGGTGTTTTATCATAACAACATAAATAACAATATTTGTCACAAACAGCAGCTTTTTCTGTAACTTCAAAGGGTTTTCTGTAAAATGATATAAAGAAATTGCATTTATTCCAATGTATGTGGTTATGGGGACACTTCAAATATTTTTAGGTGGAAATTGAATACAAAAAGGGTATTATTCCTCCCTTCAGTTGGAGTAGAATAACTTTGGCATTTATTAGGATAGAGAAAAAATTCCTTTTTCCTCTGTAAGCTGGCAATTGCTGGAATCAAACAAAACTGTCTGCAGGTTTCGTTACCACTCAGGGCCAGAGTTATACACTTTTAAATACAGACTTTAGAAAAAAAAACATCTAAAAGCGCCTATTTATTTTTGTGTTTATTAGAGGACTGACAACACATTCAACCATGTTTAGCACTTTCAACTGTGTTTTATGTCATTTCAAAGGGTTTCCTGTAAAATGATACCAAACTTTTGTATGTACACCTCTGCGTGTGGGTATGGGAAGCTTTTGAAATTGGGAAGGCCAAATACAGGCGAAAATCCCCAAAATAGCCTCAGAGTGTAATGTCTCGGGTTGTGCATGCTGGAAAATCAAAAACAGACATAAAATTTGGGCACAGAAGGGTGTTTTTTTACATGTTTAAAAAGTAAAAAAAAATTTACACTGCATTTTAGTTTAGTTCAGTTTAGTCCAATATAAATTAGCCCACCACCGTGTTATTTCACTCACATACTGTACAATGACCGCCACCCACTTAAGAAATCTCTTTTTAAAAATATAAGAGGTGGTTTCCTGGACTAGTCCTTGACTAAAAATAAATGTGAGTGCTGTCCAAACTGAAAACAACTTGTACTGATATATTTTTATATACATCAGTACCCTTCGTTTTGTCTTAAAATTCACACATGTAATGTTTTTAGTAAGGCATGTTTGTTAAAACTAGTTATATTTCCTAATTAAACTAAGGCCTAGTCTTGGCTTAAGCTTATCCCTGTCCGGGAAAATGCCCAATATGATTTAACAGACATGTGTGTGAATGTTGTTTTAAAGTTTTGTGCCAAAACTACTTTTGCTATAATGCTTTAATGTATCTAGTAACATGTATCAAGATAATAGTATTTTTTATTCCTAACCAACTTTGTGTAATAACAAATGCACTCTTACAAATTAAGTGCAATAAAAGTTCTGATGGCTCAGAAGAACTATTTTTAGTTCCCCAGCTGAGAACCTTTCAGTCAAAGGTTTTTTAAAGAAACCATTTCTTTCAATTAAACTTTAAAATGAAGGTGCCACACAGTGCCATTAAATAACCATTTTTGGCTGTATGGTTCCACAGGGACCTTTAAAATCCAAAGAACCTTTTTGTTTCATGAAAAGGTTCTTAGATTATAAAATGGTTCCTGAATGAAAGGTTTTGGGGAACAAACATTTTTCTTCTCTGTGGCTGGCTTTGGTAGCACCTTTATTTTTAAGATTGTACCTTTTAATAGTCTTAAGAACTTTTGTCCACGACAAAGATCATTTTGTGATGGGTACATAAAGGTTATTCGTCTGTTTTGTTAAAAGTTTTCTTAAAAATTTTCTGTGGTGGAAAGACATTATTGCTAAATAAATAAATAAATAAGGAATGGACTTTTTACCATTAATACCCATTCTTGGGTTTAACCAATTGTATAATTCTTTACACATCCCTCACATTTAATCTCAAGCACACTCTTCACTGACAGTGCGGTCTCCATGGTAACCAAGTAGCCTGCACTACCACCGTTATTAGGGCTCAAATTGATGGTTTTAAAGACACCGCTAACGCAAGCATATTGAACAAAATGGATTTTATTTTTTGGTTTACAAAAGAAAAGTTGTGTGATGGATGTGTGTCCTACATGGGCCCCTTTCTAGGCAGCATGGGTTTCATGTGCGCATGGTCTTTAATTGGGCAATATATGTGGGTCACATGTGGGTTTCACTATGTGGGTCACATATTTGTATGCCTTCTGTTAGCATTGCATTGTGAGCGAATTTTTACCATTAAACATGGTAAGGAGAGTTACATTTCCGGCTGATGTCAGAGGTATTTAGACCAATCAATCACAATGTACAGATTAGCTGGCCAATCAGAGACCTAGCACTTTTTAAATCGATAAGTTTTGTCCAAAATCAATGCGGTTGAGGAAGGCAGAATATCTGGAGCTACAAAAATGTACGGTATGTGGAACTGGAAAACAATGTGTTTTTAACCATAAAGCATGCAAACACATTGTATTATACCAAATACTAATGTTGTTTTTAGCAATTAAATAGGTGCACTTTAAAATAAAAAGGCATTATTTTTAAGTGACTTTTTTAATTGTTATTATTATAATGCTCACCTACATATGAGTTTATCAGATATTAATTACATTTTCAATATGCATAGCTGGGAATGGGACAATAAGAAATGTCTGAAGTATTTCTGACAGAAGAAATGTCTCAATCCGAAGGCTGCAGCCTCCGGAGGTCGCATTTCTAGGCTGCATGCGTCATCAAAACGGTCTTATTTCAAAATATGAACAATTATGAAATTGACTATTATTCTTAATTAATCGTAAATTGTTGTAATATGCTTATGATTTGCGAATGTAATGCTCAGTTAACGTAAATAAACCAGGCTTGATGACGTAGCCAGCCTGCATATGCGACCTCCGGAGGCTGCAGGCTTCGGATTGAGAAACGGATTATGACCTGGTCACGGCCTTACGACACATTACGCTTGACAAAGTAGTCCTTCTTTGAATGTTTTTAATTCCGAATTTCCTCACATAATATAATATCATAATATCATATTTCATATAATCTTTGCCGACCATAAAAGGACAATTAATATTCAACTATAAAGATTTTAAACGTTGAAACTACAAGAATTCCCGCCCAGGCGCGAGGATACAGTTTCTTGCGGAGCAGTCAGCAGGAGTCCCTCAGTCAGAACCGTTACTGGAAATTTCGAGTAGGTAAAATGTATATTTTCCAAACATATTTTCTGTATTTTTAATCATGGGGAATTTTGTTTTAGCAACTGACATTTCAGAAAAGCAGAAGTATAAATTACTAAGTCATAAATTAGGCTAATTAACCCCTTATTACCTTATTTTACGCATTAAAAGCTTTTATTCAAATCAGTAAAGATTTATGTGTGTACGGGTGTGAGGGGGAGGAGTCGCTGCTCTATGGGCTGGATCATCTGTCTGTTGATGGGACTAAGTTAAACAAACAACACTAGAACTTTCCCTTCACATTAAAACAAGCACTAAAGTCACTCGATTCACCGAAGCTGGACGGGTTAACATGATTTACTCGTGAGCATCTGATTCAAGGACTTCGGGTTGTGTTTATTAACGATATTTATTTCTCTCACATTAAATCATCAGTTGACAGAGACACGCGATGCCCAGTCAGACTCTGCGTCCCAGACTGTGCGTCCTGGAGAAGGGAGAGAATGGATACGGCTTCCACCTTCACGGAGAGAAGGGCAAAACCGGACAGTTCATCCGCCTGGTCGAGCCCGATTCCCCCGCTGAGTTCTCCGGTCTGCGCGCGGGCGACAGGCTCGTGTTCGTTAATGGAGAGCGCGTGGAGACCGACAACCATCAGCAGGTCGTGGCACGGATACGCGCGACCGCCGGTAACCTGGAGCTCATAGTTGTGGATATGGACACCGATCAGCTGCTGAAGAAACACGGGCTGATATGCGTGAAGGAGTTTGTCACGGAAGGAGTTCCGGTGCCTGAGTTTGATGAGCCTGAGATTGACAAGAAGGAGGAGGTGATGGGAAACGGCCAACCGGGAGACTGTCCGCCGCCGGTTCCGGAGAGAAACGTGGAGATCATTCCCGTCTACATTTATTCACGGGAAGAACACAGATCATCAGTGAGCTCGGAAACGGTAAGAAACCAACGGAGTCACGTGCACCTTATACAAAAAGTTAAATAAAGTGCCATAGTGAATGAATATGATGACCTAACCCTATAATATACTACAGCAGTATTGGGGGTAAAGAAGGACACTTCATCCATTCATTTCATTGACAGAAAGTGCCTCACTTTAGCTTAAATCAGGGCTTTTCAAACTGGGGTCCGGGGCCTTCAGGAGTTAAGGGGGTCCATTAACTTCTGAACAACCTTTCTGTTTTAAGAAGGTAAGAAAGAAATCATTCTTTAGGGAACAAAAAGTGACCCTACCTGTGTAAACCCAGCTAATGTCATTTTTTGGTGATTTTCTGTTTTCTACACTGTAAACCTGGACAAGTTGAATGTACTTAAAAAATTGAAGGAAATTTTGTAATTTCAGTAAACTTAATTTTAATTGTAATATCAATTGCTCTGTCCAACACATCCATTTAGTTAACCAAGTTAGTTTTAGTGTTATAAATGGCATTATAACACAAATTCATAAGCAACTATAAGTCAGTCCACGTAAACATACACAAAACTTAATTTTTGACATGCATACTGTGGAGAGAACTACAATAAAATGTGCTGAACTTGTTCATGTTATCAACACTGATCACCTGAACAGAACACAAATTATCATTACAACAAAACAACATTATTAATATAAGAGCTTAAACCTCTTATGACATTTTATGAACACATATTTAAGTTCTTATAAGTTCTTATTCTGTGAAAAGCTTAAATAATTAAGATATTCAGGCTCAAGGGATTATGGGTATTACTTACTACATGTTCTGATAAGTTTAAGTTCATTTTACGTAAATGTTTTAGTTTAGATTTTATATGCTTAAAAGTTAAATTAACTAAGATTTTTTAAAGTATATGTGCAAAAAAAATATGAAGTTATGTTTACTTCATTGTTTAAAGAGAGACTCCACTGTTTTAAAAAATATGCAAATTTTCCAGCTCCCCTAGAGTTAAACATTTAATTTTTACCATTTTGGAATTAATTCAGCTGATCTCCGGGTCTGGCGGTACCACTTTTAGCATAGCTTAGCATAATCCATTGAATCTGATTGGACCATTAGCATTGCGCTAAAAAATAACCAAAGAGTTTCAATATTTTTCCTATTTAAAACTTGACTCTTCTGTAGTTACATCGCGTACTAAGACCGATGGAAAATTAAAAGTTGTGATTTTCTTAGCAGATATGGTTAGGAACTATACTCTAATAATTGAGGACTTTGCTGTCGTAACATGGCTGCAGCAGGCGCATTGATATGACACAGCGCCTGAAAATCCTACATAATGTAATCATTTTGTGAAAATATGACCTTGATATCTGTAATACATTACTGACTGAGTGAGGCGATGTCAAAGATTGAAATCAATGGGAAATTAATAAATGAATTTGAGGTACTACATGGGATATGAAAAATGACAATCAACATACTATGGTAATATAATTCAGTAGTTCTCTCAATGTAGAAAGTATTCCCACTTATATTATGGAAATTGATTTTATCCTTTCAGTATGAATGAAATTATTTTATGTTTTTCATTGTATTCCTCAAGTTTTTATTAAACAATGATTAAAACAGAGTGCTATGTCAACTGTGAAACACACACACCTACTCACTGTAGTGCACTTGGCAGTTCACATATTTAGTCATATTTAATCATCTGTTTGTGGGTGGCTTTAATGGTCTGCTGCTTAGGAAGATGTGCACTACAGGACATTGGCGTCCTGTATGATGGTCTATACATACCACAGTATATGCACTCAGCCATCCAGTTTATGAATATAAAACACTACAATAAGCATTGTTTTACTACCCTAAAGCATTTAGTGTTTTTCAGTTTAATAAAATAATGCAATGTGCTGCCGCTACATTTAAAAAGTTTCCTTCTGTTACATTGAAATAGCACATTTAAGTTTTACTGCTGTAGAAAGTAAATCCTACCCAGAGAGGACTACGTCTTTGGCTTTTTTTAGCTTTAACACACTGCAGAATGGCACAGAATAATGCTTATCGATGCTTGATGGGATGCACCTGTGGAGTTCTCACATAGAAAGACAAACAACTTTTCAACCTTGATCTTGAGTAAACACACAGGTTCACACCTCCAGCAATTACACAGATCTTTTCACGAGCATCATTTGAAACAACACACATGATGAATTGATCGAAGTTCAAAGACTTTTTGTTTTGGCGGTCCAGAAGTCGTCCAGCTGTCCGAGAAAGAGCCTGTTGTGTTATTCTCACGTATTTCTTTTTTATGTGGCTCAGATGGTTGTAACCGCTGTGTCTTTTGTGTGTTTACTGCAGCCGTGATAATTATTAGCACATTACTCAGTCAGGAGGAAAAAGGTCAGACTCCGGAACAGTTGGGCTCCCCGTGGTGGCTCAAGTTTGTTTACCGCTCTGCCTCTCTTCAATCTCATGTCTTCAGCCTTACCAAATTACCCAAAATGCCTTTTGGCATTGTAGCATCAGTCTCTGGTTCTTTACAACACCATGTTTTCATAAACACCACATGACTCTTTTTTAAAATATCCTGCTTAGGTCTGTAAAGACGCTGGGGCTGTTTTTCAATCATGCACAGATGACTGAGCTTACATAAGATGTCTCTTGGGAATCTCCTGGCATTGCTTTTGTGTTGAGTTAAGCAGTCAGATAGTTATGACACTTTTGGCTGTCACATTTATTTACACATGTATATCAGTGACTGGCAAATTCATAGATGTATTCAAATCTTTTTGAAAAACCAGGTTGGGAGAAACATAATTTGGAGTTCTTATTGCTATTGTTTTAATAATATTGAATCTTCAATATATTTTTTTAGCCTTTTAATAATACTTGTTTGTTTAAAAGTGAACAATTACTTCATCCAAGCAATTGTTATTGCCAATCATACAAAAATGTTTATTGTAAGAGCAAACACTTGGTAAAATGGTGTTAATAAAATAAGAAACATCGCGCAAAAATTTCATCCACACTGAAAACCCTAATAAGTTGACTGGACTTATTTGATTGAGTAAACTCATTCCCTAAATTCAAATAATTAATGGGTCTCCCAAAAAATGTTAGTTATACAGTACTGTCTTAGGCCACCACCACCAGACTTGTTGTTTTAGAAGTTTTAATGTCCATCCATATTTATTTTTCAATCTGTTTTATTAAGATACAAACACAAAATAGCCTACAGGAAATATGTAAAAAAAAAATGTTCAGGACTGAATGTCTTCTTTCGGCATTGTCGGTGTTTAGTGTGACCTCTCTTGGCACTAAACACATCTTGAGCATTTTTGAGCAGAATGAAGTAAAAAGACTCACTCGCGTCTAGTTCACACGAATGACGCGAATTGAGCATTGCCGTGGGTAATGCGCAAGTTAAAAAATTTGAACTTTGGCGGAAAAACGCGCTGCATTAACCAATCAGGAGCTTGCTCTAGTACTGACGTGATTATAGAAAGCGAGCGGACTCACAGAAGGAGTGACGCGAATTTCTGCGTAAATGTCTCGATAACTAGAATTTGACGCGCGTCTTTCACGCGTGAATAAAGCGAGTAAACTCAAAATGTTTAAGCGGCAAACTAGACGCGAATTTGACGCCTCAAACGGGGCTGGTGTAAACCCACGTTAAGAAATCCTGCTAGGGGTGTAACGGTTCAAATTACTCACGGTTCGGTGCGTATCACGGTTTTAAGGTAGTGATGCACCGATGTATCGGCTGCGATATTTATTGACCGATTTTTGATGAATCTGAAACCATCGGCATATCGGCAATAGCACGAGAAAGGCATATACCGATTGTTTATTAATTAACTGCATAAAGAAATCCATTATATGTAAAAAATGAGTTAATGTTGTTAATAAAATAAATGCTGAATAGCATAAACCAGCTTTGAAGGTTGTTATGCTGTCTTATTATATTTGTTTTAGCTTAATTTGTGCCTCTCTTGTTATGTTGGTCAGTTGAATGTTAATTAGATCCAATCCATGTTTAGTAAAAATAATTTGATGCAGAAATAAACTAGCTAATAGACCAACTGTATAGTATTGTATACAAGTGTTAATATCGGTATCGGCCAGAAGTTGTCTATTTAAATCGGTATCGGCCCAAAAAATCCTATCGGTGCATCTCTATTTTAGGGTCGCGGTTTCGGTACACTTTGGTCACAACATGCAAACACAACAAAACCTCAGCCGTTTTTAACCTCTGTCAAAATCAACATTTTTACTTAACAGCGCTTGTATTATTATACTACATGTACCAACCTACTGTGCACTTCAAAGTTAACATAAAATAGCTCAGAACTCTGGGTTACTTTTAATATATTTTATGCCACTATCTTCAAGTTTTTTCGCAAGAAGATCAGGTTGTTAACATTTAAACACAAAAGGGAATGTGTGCTGTTTCTGTCTCACCTGTGATCACGTGCTATCAACAACACCTTGGTGATGACGGCGCAGTAAGTGACTCGTCATATTAGATGTATTGCCTTAAGCATACGGCACTCACGAATTTGACCTTTTTTCCACGTTTTCTTGAGCATTGCTGCTGCAGTAGACTTAAATGAAGCTGCAATGCCTCTATTAGCGTCTTTTCTCCTTCTCTTGCCGTGCTAAACGGTCTGTGCCACACACAGACACACACACCAACACGTGAGGAGGAATGAGGTTGGCAACAGATTTGCATACTACTATGAGTTGATTGGACAGGTTCTCTCACGTAAACACACGCAGAGCTTATTCAGAACCATACATTAGCTGTTTTATGCATTGTTTTTTCACCAAACTATATTAGAAATGCATTGTCGAATCAAACACGGTGCACCATGGTGCATGTGCGTCCCGAACCGTGGGAGGATAACGGGAGGATAACGGGACGATTCGATTCTTTACCGAGAACCGTTACACCCCTAGATCCTGCAGTTGAGCAATTGCTTAAGTGGAAGGGGAGATTACCATAAAATTTGACACATCAGTTAACATTTTTATACAGTTTTTAATACTACATGCACATTTCCTGTATTTTCTGGATGTATTCTATTAAAGAGACTGAGAAACAGTTATATATGATCACTATAACATTGCAAAAACAACCATCTAATTCTGGAATGGTGGACTAAGACTTTTACAAAGTACTGTATATACCCTGTATATTAATTAATTTGTGGAAGTGAACCGATATTAATGACGCACGCGGGCATGTTTGTGCTCATCAACATTGATGACAACAAGCGCTTGCGGATATCTGGGCGCGAGAGTGACGTGCTGTAAACATAACTTCTGTTCATTTTCACAATCATCAGTGGACCGCCGTTCAGGACAAAATATTATAATGTGAACAGAGACCAGCAGAGGAAGAGGGAGGGGGAGAAATCGAACTCTGCTTCGGACCAGGCAATCGAACCTAATGTGAAACCACCCTTTATAATGTCAATGTAATGGCTATTGTACAAATTTATTTTGTTTTTACACATTTTTAGACTGACAGACCCAATAATAACCTCTATAAAGAAAGCAGATGTGTGGGAATCTGGTTTGGTGCCTTTGTCAGTTGCAGAAACTTCAGAAAACTGAGAGTGGTTTCCTCTGATTGTTTTTCATGGATGTGTGCCTATCACATTTCCTTTGACTGTAAGCACTGATCTAGGTACAGTGTTTTTCTCACACCATTCAATAGTAATAACAAGTACAACTGACCCTGTGTCTGTCCTTATTTTGTGGACGTTTAGAATCTAGACATAGGAAATACTTTAGGTTTTGTGCTGTATGAATGCGTCATTTCCAGTAGGGTCAGTTTGCATGTGAATACTCATACCTTAAGAACTTATATGATGTTTTTGTATGCTAACCTTACATTCTTCCAGTTGCACTTATTATAATACATTCATTTCTCATAGCTGCCCCTAAATTAAATAATTGCCTTTGCATTTTTGATCTTTTGCATTGCAATATATAAATGTAAATGTATAAGCTCTTTTATAACCCGGGGTCTGTTGAATGCTGTATTCTGATTGGCTAAGAAATGTTCCGTGGGTATGCATTAATTTCTGATAACCGCACACCTAACTTGTCAAATGTCTCAAAAATAGGCACCAGAGCAAGTTTGTGGTAACCGTGGTATAAGAGGAATAATTGACTCCGGTCCTTTGAATTATTTGAAAATAATACACACTCCGCTTGGCGTCGTGGCGCATTGCACCTTGGGTGTGCATTATTTTCTTATAATTCAATGGCCCGTCGTCAATTATTCCTTACTTATACATAGTAACATTTTTATTTTGCCCTGTTCAAAACTCTTCAATGTTCTGTCTTACATTTGCAGCTTTTATTTTTCAACCACCACATGTGAAACCAAGCAACCATTTAGAGGTCATGTTACACTTTATCATAAACAAACGTCAGTCTCTGTTGGCTGTGGCCTTAAACAGAAGATCATTAGCATGTACAGTAAACACTATAGATGAAGGTATCCAGGGCAGTTTGTGTCCTCTGTCTGAGATGATAATCTGGTTGTTCTATTATGATTTTAGGTCCCCATCACAGGGGCAGGCAGGTCAGAGGTTATATGTGGTTGGAAAAGAGCAGGTGAAAATGGGATTTGGGGTGTGTGTCTGACTCTGCACACTGCTACAGCACCCTTTACCTTTCTATTTTTTAAAGAGTTCACAGACCTTTTCTGACAATGAACAAAACCCTCCAGAAATGCTTCTGAATGCAATGGAGCAACAAAGTGGTTGTAGCAGCAAAAACACAGCGAAAGAGACAGAAAGACACTAAAAAAAAAACAAAAAAACACAAAGAACACTAAAGTCTGACTGTTGCCATTACAAGCCTAATTTTATGTCACTTTTCCCCACTCATTATTTATTCTTTTTTTAAAAGTGTATTTTTTCTTAGTTTGTTGTTGTAAATGTCCCAATTGAGACAGATATTGTGGTCTCACAGATTGTACTTAGCTACAGTTCGTAGTTTTCTGCTAAAAACGTTTCACAAAGCTGCTGAGAGCAACTTTTACTAAGGAAAGGGTAGAAGAAATCTTAAGATAGGAGAACAGGTGGGGTTGACCTTGTTGTATGGATGATATCATCAAGATTACTAACTATGGCCACAGAGACTGGTTTATAGGGGATGGGTAAGTGATTTAATCATATATTGTAGAAGTAGTATCGTGATGCCATATTTAAATAAGTTTAATAAGGATTGTAAAAGGCTAAGTATTAATAATTAAACAAATAAATGTTCACCAAATTTACAACCCTTTTCCTGTCTGCATTTCATAAATATTTATTGGATATCCCTACACTTTGAAAAGGTGCTACAGAAGGTTCTTCAATGCGATGCCATAAAATAACCATTTTGGTTCCCCAAAGAACCATTCAGTCAAAAAAAACATTTCTTTTTTGTCTTTTATAGTAAAATACATAACTTTTCTCCACTAGAAATAACATTTTGTGATAATGGCATAAAGGTTCTTTATTTGTTAAAGGGACCATATAGCCAAAATTGTTCATTTATGTCATTGTAGCACCTTTATTTTTAAGAATAAATAAGCAGACTTTCAATTAACATAATCAAAGAGGATAGTAAGACATGCAAACATAGAAGAAACCCATACTGGATACAAGAACATCTGTTACTTCTGTTTAACTTGTACATGAAAAGGAGGCAACAACCATTTTAGTATTGTTTGTGATTTGGTCTTAGTGACTTGGGGGTCCTCTTGACTACCCCTAACTTTTCACAGATTTTGGAGCTAGTTTTATCACTGAAACACTTTGTAAGCAAACATTTAGGAGTCTTAAACGTCCCAGACAAGGCTTATCCTATTCCCAGACTAAAATTCATGTTTGAGCTGCCTTCACTTAAAAACACCTTGTACTGACACATCTTAACATATATCAGTGCCATTGTTTTGTCTCAAGATGCACACCAGTATCTTTTTTTGTTAGGTTTGTTTGTAAAAACTACTTAAATGTCCTAATATAACTAAGGCCTTATCCTGGATTCTGGATCCAAACCCTGCCCGAGAAAGCATCCCAAGATGTTTTGTGAATCTGGGCCCAGATCAGTGTCTACACATTTTCAGCCATGTATGATGTAGTATACCACTATACATGTACATTTCCTAGTGACAGACTGGAAACTAACCAACTGCGAACACCCTTAAAAAAACAACAGCACATCCACATTTGTGCTATAGACACAGTGATGTTATATATAGAGGCATATATAGAAAAAAGGAGAGAGACAAGTACTGAACTTTGAGGTTCCTCTGTAGTTTGCTGATTTAGATATCCATTAGGATATGTCCTAAACCTGCCGACTAATGTACAATTCCTGTGATGCTTGGTACAGAAAAGATTGACTGGAGGATCTAGTGAATAACTGGGTCAAAGACGTCATGTCCCTGGTGGTGGTATTACATTACATGAAAACTGTGTGTAATAAAGTAAAGAGATTAGAGATGGTGATGGATTCACCATCAGACATTTGTCTCTGGACATTTCAGAGTTCAGTCAAATACACCATTTAAATTAAAGTCAGAATTTGAATAATCAAAGACCGTAGCCACACAGCTTATAGTTCATCCCCTCTGGCAGATGCTTTCAGAGCATACAGTCACGCACTTGATATTAAAGCACAGAAGAAGAAAATGATACTGTGCAGACTGGGCTAGTAGTGGCACTAGGCAGAATTATACAAATAAAACAAAAACGTCTCTTATGCTGCGTACACACCAAACGTGAAGCATCATGTTCCTCGCTCTACATTACTCGTGTGATTTAACTTTGTTTCATGCAAATTTTTCATTTAAGTTTGAATATTTTCAATTTGTGCGAAGACGCGTTTGAGGCGAATTCGCATTGCCTCAGCGAGCTTGCGTCTTTGCGTTGACTTTGTATGTAATATACTTGCAGAAATTGTTGTATTCACGTGTGTACACCCCTTTACTGTATGTTCACACCAGACGCGAATAAATCACGCTTTCCGCGCGTAGTTGGACGCTTGAACAATTTAAGTTACCTCGCTTCATTCACGAGTAAAATTCGCGTCATTTGCACATGAAATTCAAACACGAATACGCTCAATTTCCTGACTTTAGCTAGCTTGTAGTCTCAATACATATAAATATAGCTCAAATTGAGTAAAGATCATTTTTACAACTTACCAGATTGTCCAACCAATGTTCAGATTTTTCAACTCGCGTGTAAAATGCTTGAAACTTTCAATTCGTGCAGCATCATTCGCGCGAATCGCGTCATTCGCACCGCCTTATTCACGCGAATTGCGGCACAGGATGTCTATCGCGTCTTTGCATTGACTCAACATGTAAATCACACGCGCTTAACACTTCATTCGCGTCTGGTGAAAATGCACCTTTAGGGCCCTATTTTAACGATCTAAGCGCATTGTCTAAAGCTAGGGCTGCACGATTTGGGTAATTTTTCCCATTGCGGTTATTGGTGCTGATATTGCGATGTGCAATTGCGATTATACTAAATGGTATCATGAGTCAACTTGATGGGTTTTAAGGAAAATCCACACACCGTTTAGTGATAATTCTAAAATGTGTATTTGTAAAACTAGAAATGTTTTCGTATTGCCACGTGATGTAGCAACTGCTCAGTGTCAGTAATCCTAAATCCAAAATACTGCCATACAACAGACGTAGTTTTTTTTTAGCTACCAGATCACTGTCAACCTCCTCTGCATCCATCTTCGCTCTGGTATAAGTGACGACGCACACCACACACGTGCATGCCACACGTGCACTGCCTTTTGTGTTCGTTTTTCTTTCTTTTTTTAAACAGCAAGGAAAATCATCAAACTGTTATCAGAAAGTCCACACATTTATTTATTTAATATAATTGCAACATTTTGCTGTCATATAATCGTACAGGCTGACATCGCGATTGCGATGCAGTTAATTGTGCAGCACTATCTAAAGCGCACAGCGCAACGTCTAAATGGGCGTGTCCGAATCCACTTTTGCTAATTTAACGACGGGAAAATGGTTTGTGCGCCGAGCGCATGGTCGAAAAGGGTTGGTCCTATTGTAATGGGAGTATTTTGGGCGTAACGTGCAATAAACCAATGAGAGTCTCAGCTCTCATCCCCAGTTGCGCTGGCGCTATGTCTAATCCCTATTTAGATGACGGACTTTGTAAACTGAAAAACTAAGTGGAAAAAGAAGATCCCCAGTTTAAGATTAATGTTAAATAATTGTGTTGTTTTCACTTGTATTGAAATTGTTATTTTTTTATTTAAACCTTTAAAAATCGTTTTCTTTTAGTCATGGAAGTAAAAAAGCAGGCTTTTAATTGCTTTAAATGTATGGCTATCCAATATCATCAAAAAATAATTTACAAGTATGTAAGATAAGGTTTGTACTCTAAAAATACTTTATTTGTAACAAACAGAAGATAAAGAATTTACAAACAGCTCTCCGCACGTTTCAGCACTTGGACAGCGTTTTTTTAAGCGAAGAGTTTTTTTAAGCATTATTTAAAAATGTTTCTCATTTCACCATATCCACAGTCTCATAATTGGTCCTCATTTATGTCCAAGAGACTCAATAATAATCTTTAACATTCAATCCTTTAATCTTTCATATTTAAAAGTGTTTTTGTGCTGCTGCGCATTCATGTACTATGTGATAAGCAAACCCGTGTAAATTTGTTAATGGGCGCAAAAGGGGGCGCAAATGCATTTGCTATATTTAAACAACGTGGCGCTAAACGTGAAAATTATAATTGCGCAGGGTGGAAACTAGCGAAAGACACTTGCGTCGCACATTGCGCTGCATTGCGCCGGGTGTAAGATAGAGGCCTTAGACTTACTGCACTCTCTTATGTCTCTGAACAGAATTTGCTCTTTACATCCTTAAAAATGTTGTCATTATCTGACTCTCAAAGTAAAGTTATTTGTTATTATAATTGTTATTAATTTTGTGTAATTGGTTTCTCATATGTAAACACATTTTCTGTAGCCGATCATCTCTCTGGTAACATTACTGAAATTTGGTTATATACCAGAAATACACCAGCTGTTATACCATATACAGTAGAGGAAAACTACAAGTTGAGTGACCAATAAACACATGCTGTTTGTTTTTGTTTCGCGTCATTTGTGGTCATTCAGTCTAGAGTGAGTCAATACAAAGCTGGTCATGTTTGACAGAGAGCTTAATTATTTGCAGGCCATTTGGTCTCATATGGGTGAACTTTGTACCTGGCAGAGGTTACAATGAATGTGTAAAGCGTTTCATCTTTAATATCTGTGAAAGCTGAAGCATATTCTTAAGTAAATCATCTGTAAAACACTTTTAAGTAACAAAGCAGTTTCCTGTTGTCCATTCTGGCGTAAATTGTTGCAAATTACTTTGGTTAGTAGCTCATTTGCCTAAAAGTGTTTTTTCACAAAAATGTGCAATAAATGTAAATTTAAAATGATTTGCGAACAGTTTTACAGAGAAATTCATCCAACCAGTGTGTCCTGCACAAGGACATTTGTGTTTGTTTGGTAAATGTGATGAGAATAGCTGTGGTCCATGAGTCATTTACTGAATTGGCGTTGTTTACTCAGGATTTGGCCACATGTGTGTAATGTGTGTAGCTGGAGCTATATGGGCTGTGGTAGTATTTTTAGATCAGGTTAATGAAGACATTCAAACTCTGCTGAATTCAAGAGAAAATTGTTAAACAACTTAACACATTTTCATTATAATTCTCTGATTATCTTCATCAGCTGAATGGAGATAAAAACTTGACTTCTTTATGAGATGGTTTCTTATGATAGCACAGATTCAAGCCAGAATGTGCTTAGTTTTCTCAAATCCAGATATGGAATAGGATGTTATAAATGTCCCCGTATGTACTTGTTTTAAAGTGTTTTAGAAATGAAATTTACATTTATTTAGCAGATGCTTTTATCCAAAGCAGATTTAGAAATGAGAAAACATTTATGTGCCTTATGAACCAAGAGCCAACAGTAAGCACAGTAGCCAATACAAAGCTACGTTTTCAAGTGTAAATAGTGCAAATAAAATAATATTTTTTTATATTTAACATAGGGATGCTCCGATCAGGATTTTTGCAGCCAATACCGACTCCGAGTACCGATTTCTTGCCGTCATGATCGGCGGATACTGATTCTTCAAGCTGATATGCAAGCTCTTTGATGACTGTAACTGTTAACCTTTTTTCTAGATAAAATAATACCACGGATCTTGCCTTTGTTCTATTATTTAATTAGGTATATTATAGTTTTTTAGTGAATAAAATAAAAAAGCAACAAATATTAATTCTTCTAAGAACAATTTAACATTCTTTTAAAAAGGCTAGGCAAGGTTAAATAAAAGTTTAAACTGTCAAAACTTTAAAGTGCACCTTTTTCATAGCTAAAACAACGTTATTTTGTGTATTTGGTATAATAAAATGTGTTTGCGTTGTTTATGGTTAAAAAAACACATTATTTTCCACATACCATACATTTTTGTAGCCCCAGATCCTGCCTTCTCCAAACGTATTGATTTTGTACAAAACTCATTGATCTAAAAAGCACTGTGTCCCTGATTGGCCAGCTAATCTGTACGTTGTGATTGGCCTGAATATCTCTGATGTCAGCCGAAAATGTGATGCTCCTTACCATGTTTGAAAGATTCGCTCACGATGCAGTGCTGAAAGGAGTTAATTTACAGGCAGATTCGAAGCGGGAGGAGTTATGATAATGTCGGCCTTCTCTACATCATTAATCCCAGGAAGAGTGTGTTTGTTGTAGTCCAAGAAAAGAGATTTACGTTGGAGGCGATATCTTGCATCATCGTTTACTTTTGGATTTTTACATTTTGCATATCGTTAACATGAACTAATACACACACACACACACACCAAAGGAAATGTAAAATCATGAATCGGAAAATAAGTGCTCTTTAAAACGCATGCAAATAATAAACTTTCAGCATGAAAATGCAATGTCTGCGATAGATATAGATGTTGTATACTCTGTTTGATGGGGATGTGAAGATGTGTCATGCTGCATGTTAGAACTCAGATCTTTGTAAAGGTAGAGAGAGAGACATCCAAATATGCAGCTCGCACATAAGCAACAGGTTGTAAAAATGCTCGCACTGCATAAAAATGGTCTCGAATTGTGCCCGCATTCAGGAGCCATATGATGACCAAAGTTTATCTTGATCAGTTTGATCATTGATCATTTTGTCATTGGTCTCTCAGTGGTGTAGCAGTCACATAGTAGTGTTGGGTTTGCAGGACTGATCTCAGGTCAAGACTGGGGTTGTGTACACAGGATGTTCAGTCAAAGCTAATGCGTAGTTCCTCTCATTTTCATATCAATGGTTGCTCCTCTTGAGAAGGACTGGCTTTTGTGATGGCAGCGCATTCTTTAGATTCCATCCTCTCCTCCACACAAGATGTACAACACATCCTCTGTTGCATCAGTGATGCAGTGGCCAAGCACACATATAGAGGACCAATACAGTTAAGATCAAGCAGACTGAATGATTGTAATATTTCTGAGCTTTTCTAATCATGACTTTTCATTCAGTGTATCTTATCTCACTCAATACAAGCAATGATGAGGCTTTTTAAAGATGAGCTAAAGTCTTTTGAATTTGTCTAAGATAAGAAATGTCTAAGATTTCAGAGCATGTGTGAGATACAGGGCCAGATTTACTAACAGCTTGTACCAGCGCAAACCATCATTTTGGCGTTAAATTACACTGTCGGGGTTTACTAAAGACATGCAGTGGATAATTAGTGCTGAAAATGTGTGGTCTAGTTATTTTTTTATTGCATATGCATTTCTATGAGTTTCCCTTTCAGACGCAAAATTTATGGGAGGAGATGATTTACGATTTACTAATGTTTGTGCGTGCGATATATTACTGGTATTTGCTCCATTATTTAACACAGAAAAAAAGCATGTCTTAAATCATTCTGCGCTTGAAATGGCTGCAGTTGTTGCTGATAGGAGAGGCATTGGAGAGATCAGAGAGTGCATAATACAATGCAGAGGATTTTTAACATGTAACAGTTTATTTGGAATGCCAGAGAAACATATTATTCAAAAATATCGCTTGCCAAGCCATGTTATTTCTTTTGCTGAGGAATCACTAAAAGAAGTCACACAAAAGAAGGTGTTTCAAAGCTTCTTGTAAACCTTCATTTTTTGTCCTACGATTTCACACCCCAAATTTTCAGCTGAAATATCTATGGTGCTGAAATCAGGCTTTAGTAGATCACCTGCACCTGAGGTGAGGACCATCAGCTTTGCTTATTTGTGACCCTGAACTAATTTGCACCTTTCTTAGTAGATTGTATTGGTCGTTATGGAAACCATCTTTTGCACCTGTGTTATTTAATTTGCACCTTTTTAGTAAATAAACCGCAGATATTACCACTCCCATTGCATTTTTTTTCATGCTAATTTACCCCGTTTAGTTAATTTGGCCCAAAAAGTTTTTTGGGATTTTATTAGTTGTTAACAAGGAGCTTTTTTGTTTAGTTTGCTGGACAGATACACTCACCTAAGGGATTATTAGGAACGCCTGTTCAATTTCTCATTAATGCAATTATCTAATCAAACAATTACATGGCAGTTGCTTCAATGCATTTAGGGGTGTGGTCCTGGTCAAGACAATCTCCTGAACTCCAAACTGAATGTCAGAATGGGAAAAAAAGGCGATTTAAGCAATTTTGAGCGTGGCATGGTTGTTGGTGCCAGACAGACTGGTCTGAGTATTTCACAATATGCTCAGTTACTGGGATTTTCACGCACAATCATTCCTAGGGTTTACAAAGAATGGTGTGAAAAGTAAAAAAAAACATCCAGTTTGCGGCAGTCATGTGGCCGGAAATGACTTGTTGATGCTAGAGGTCAGAGGAGAATGGGCCGACTGATTCAAGCTGATAGAAGAGCAACTTTGACTGAAATAACCACTCATTACAACTGAGGTATGCAGCAAAGCATTTGTGAAGCCACAACACGCACAACCTTGAGGCAGATGGACTACAACAGCAGAAGACCCCACCGGGTACCACTCATCTCCACTACAAATAGGAAAAAGCGGCTACAGTTTGCACAAGCTCACCAAAATTGGACAGTTGAAGACTGGGAAACTGGTCTGATGAGTCTCAATTTCTGTTGAGACATTCAGATGGTAGAGTCAGAATTTGGCGTAAACAGAATAAGATTATGGATCCATCATGCCTTGTTACCACTGCGTAGGCTGGTGGTGGTGTAATGGTGTGGGGGATGTTTTCTTGGCACACTTCAGGCCCCTTAGTGCCAATTGGGCATCGTTTAAATGCCACGGCCTACCTGAGCATTGTTTCTGACCATGTCCATCCCTTTATGACAACCATGTAACCATCCTCTGATGGCTACTTCCAGCAGGATAATGCACCATGTCACAAAGCTCGAATAGTTTCAAATTGGTTTCTTGAACATGACAATGAGTTCACTGTACTAAAAAGGCCCCCACAGTCACCAGATAGAGCATCTTTGGGATGTGGTGGAACGGGAGCTTCGTGCCCTGGATGCGCATCCCACAAATCTTCATCAGCTGCAAGATGCTATCCTATCAATATGGGCCAACATTTCTAAAGAATGCTTTCAGCACCTTGTTGAATCAATGTCACGTAGAATTAAGGCAGTTCTAAAAGCGAAAGGGAGTCAAACACAGTATTAGTATGGTGTTCCTAATAATCCTTTAGGTAGGTGTATGTTGTATATTGAAATACTGTAAATAGACATGAAGTGGAAATGGTTTATACTGTATCACATCTATTAAAAATAATATAAAACTTGATTTGATGTTGTTTATTTCAAATATTTAATCTTTTGGGGAAAAAAGATGACTTTTATTGCACTCATACTGTAGAAATATTTTCCTCTTGAGAAATAAACATCCCCTTCTTTAAGGACAATAACAAGTAGGTTTATGGATGTATACTGAAACAAAATCCTGTTAAACTGAAGGATCTCTTAACTCATTATCCTGTTAAGATATTAAATATGTCCACATAGAAAAAAACTGTGCTTGTCAGTTTTATTGGGTCTTTTGTTTTTAGGACAGATGCAGGCATTCCTCTTAGATTCACACACACCACTGTCGAGTACTGATCTAAGTGCTCAGAATGATCAGATCTTTTTCTATTGTGATTCATTTTTAGATTGCAGATTTAAGCAGGAAGGTGACTAAATTAAGCAAAAGTCATTTACGTTACACCCTCCACTACATGATTTCAATGGAGTGGCGTCTCTATGCAGTGACGGCATCGTGACGGTCCGCATGTGTCGAGCTTTGGTTCTGGGTGGAGTTCAGCATTGTTTTTGACAGTGGGAAGCAGGTGTGGTCTGCAGGAAGTTCAGCTCTTCCTGCGCTCCAGCCGAATGGAGGGGAAACATTGGGAGAAACGGGTGGAGTTTGACTGTAGTACATACGGCACACACTTTATTCTGTGATGTTAGAAGAGACTTTATTTATCTCAACAGATGCGCTGTGTGTTTTTTTCAGAACTAAAATGATATAATTTTCATTCCAGTGTGGTTTTGATTGGTTTGGTACGCGGTGGGTGGAGAACGGGAATATGCCAATAATAGATTACTTCTCCCATGCGTTGGGCTAAAATAAAAACACTTAAAACCCGACAAACTTTTCATTAAATTGTCATATTGTTTTGGTAAATGAATGAAGAATATGAAAATAAAATTCATAACTTCACGCATTACATTATTTAAACTGTTTTTATTGAAATCACATTAATTTTCTTTTAATTGATATTTTAAATTCTCATGTATCTTTGAATTTTTTTGTGTCTTTTATTTCTATTTACTTTTTTCTTATATATTGTTTTCTCATTTCTATGTAAAGCACTTTGAAGGACATCTGTGTATGAAATGTGCTTAACAAATAAACTTGCCTTGCCTTGCCTTACCTTATGGTGCGTTTACACCAACCGCGTTTCAGGCGTCAAGATCGCATCTACCGCACTTAGTTTGCCGCTTTAACAGTTTGAATGCATTTGCGCGTGTAGAGCGAAGTAGACACGCGGAAAAAGCAAGCATTTGACGCGCGTCAGAGGCAAAATAAGCTTCTTGTGGGAGGGGCAAGTGCTGTGCGGTTGTCTGTGTGCAAGATGACTGATGCTGATTGTGCATTTATCGAGAGAGTTACCGGTTTGTATTTGGTAACATTAATGTAGGGGAAAAATAAACGGCGCGGGTCAATAAACGTCAAGTGACTCAAAAGTGAAATGTGTATTACAACTCAATAGGTTGCATGATGTCCTCACTGACACTCTTCCAAGAGAGGTCCTTTTTATCCCTGTCTCTATAGAAATAAGAACTTGTGTCGTATAGCTCCGGGTGACTGCTTCGGACAATATCAAGTGTTCCTTCAGGTTGAATGAGTGACTCCGGGCGGGGCTGCCTCCACAGCGGCAAGCAGGCTCCTGATTGGTTAACGCGGTGCGAAATTCCGCCAAAGTTTACATTTTTCAACTCTGGCGTCAGCCGGCAATTCGCGCCAAACACAAAATACACAAAAAGCACCATTTGCACGTATCGCGCCTGGCGCTCAATTCGCGCCATTCACGCGAACGAAGCGGAAACGCGTTTTCCGCGCCGCGCCAAGCACCTCATCCGCGCCGCTAGACCTCCAGACGCGCGTCAACGCGTCTTCACATTGACTTAACATTGAAATCACTCGCGCTTCACGCCTCTACCGCAGTTGGTGTAAATGCAGCATTACAGTAGTGAGAATTTTAAGGGGAAAATGTCATGAAAATAATCATGTCAGCATGCAAAATGCTTGAATGAAATTTGTTCTGCTATTTAAAATATTAGAAAATATTGTATATAATAAAATAAATCATTTTTAAAATGAATGTTTTTGTCAGATATATTTGTATTGTAATTTCAATTCAACTCAAATGTATTTCTTTGCCACTTGCAAAGATATTTGGATATAAATATTTGTGTATAATCACATCATTTTTTTTACATAATACTGGTCAACAAACAGTAATAACGATCTGTTGAACGTGGGAATCATTGTTTTTCACTTACCAGACTGAAATCATGCTCGACTATAATAAGGGGTGTGTGATGCAAAATTCCTCTTGCATTGAATTCTGTAAGTTTTACGTTGTTTTCCTGTTCTAAATATAATCCACAGTCCCTGACACACAAATAATAGTTCAAATCACCTTCTTATGATCTAAAAAAAGACCCAACATGTGCTCGCTGAACATAGCGGATGGGTGTTATTTTCCTGGATGACAATCCAGTGTACCGTGTGCGGCCTGCGAACAGTGAGGGGCGTGTCATCAGATGACCTCATCCTGTGAACCATTCACTTCCATCACATTGAGTACAAAGAGAAAACATCCTTCTGTCTGGACCTCTGTCCAACATCAGTGTCTTCCCATTATTCCCTGTCTGTCTCTCTGTAAGAGGGTGACTTTACTGTATTAGAAACTGTTGAAGGGCACAGACATTTAGGTGCCTGACTTCCTGCATATCAGCAGTGAGTTCTTAAGTTTTATTGTGTGATGATGATGTTGTGTTGTGTCTGTCTTACAGGACTGTAAACATCAACTCAGGCCGAGACTCTGTGTTATTAAGAAAGGTCCCGATGGGTTCGGCTTCAACCTGCACAGTGAAAAATCCAGACCCGGCCAGTACATCAGAGCTATAGATGAGGACTCGCCAGCAGAGAGGTCCGGTCTCAGGCCTAAAGATCTGATAATACAGGTACAAATATGTCATTGAAATCAATATTAACCCTCTAAAAATATGTTTATTTATAACCCAATGATTTATCCTGTCCAATATTTACCCAACCATGGGTTAAAAAACCCAACATATTTTAGGAGTGTAGTATCCATTTAAACACAAATGCTTTTTGTATGCCATTTAACATGCACAAGATTTTGATATTAATGCTAAAAGTGCAAGCACCCACCTTTGACTGATTTAGTAGTTTTGCTGCTTATTATCTGTCACATGGAAAGTATTTCACTGTATGTGTCCATACATTTGATAAAAACCTAAACTTTTTAAATCACCAAAATATGTGATGTTGAAATAGACACAATGAATTTGTACTTTTTCAAGTATAACACAAGTATGCAGAGACTTGGAACTGCTGTTCCTGGAAGGGAATGATTTGGGCATTGTGTTTTTTTAGCCCATCCTGTTAAACAGAGGAGTGGAGGCTCATGGGACAGAAATAAAACCGCACACAGCAATCCTGAACATTACAGAGACCAGATCAGTTCAACAGGAAGATATAAAAAAACGGACTATTCAATGTATTACTCAAGAATTTGGTTGTGATCTACTGTAGTATGCATACTGTATAGAATCCATGTAAGAATTAATTCTTATACACTACACCAAACAGACGGACACTGTCAGTCACAAGTTTGGGTCTGGGTCTGGCTTCTTATATGTGCGTGAAATGTGGATACAGAGTTTTCACTAACAAATCGTGACAAATCAAAACGTTTGTACAAAAATGTATTTTAAATTTATGAATATTAGGGATGCTCCGCTCGATCGGCCGCCGATCTGTTTCGGCCGATAACGGCATTAAATGACTCGATCGGTACTCGCTACTTTTGCCGGTCTTGTGAACCGATCTTTCTGTTTACTTTTGTCATCATAGGGATCCTGAATGTGGCTACAATTAGAGAACATTTTTTACGTAGTGCAAGTATTTTTATAATACGTTGCTCATGTGCGACATGCAGATTTGGATTTCTTTCTCTGCCTTTACAGAGATATGTGTATTTTCTATGAGGACGCGCTCCGGTCCTAACAGCACGACGCATCTTCACATCCCCATCAAACAGCGTATACAACACATATCTATCGCAGACAAAGGCAACATCTGTGGTATTCATCTGGAAATAAATGTTAACAGTTACAGTCATCCGAGAGCATATCATGCATTTAAAAAACGGTATCGGCTGGTCACGAAGGTAACAAATCGGTAATCGGCTGCAAAAATCCTGATCGGAGCATCCCTTATGAAAATATTCAAGAACAACTAATACCACAAATACTAGATAATGTACGCTATATTAGAATATTATTGTATGGCAGAAGAGCACTTAGTTTGCAGCACTATCACCTTGGTGCGCAGTAACATCAAACTTCCGTCAATATAACTGCACCCAAGGTCAAAGTGCTGCAAACTAAGTGCTCTTCCGCCATACAACATTTTTTGTCCGCTTAAAAAATTGCCACGTTTTATTTTGTGCAGCCATACAAAATAAATTGAAAAACTTGTGTTTACCTTTAAGAAAAAAGAACTTATGAACTTGACAGCTTTTTTTCTTAAGGATTTTCTTAATTAATTTTACTAATTCGGCCCCTAGATAGTAGGCTTAATGAAAGTAGGCTTCATTTATGTTTCTTATATTTCAAAGCTGCTGATTTACAGTGTAAGTCATCTGTATCTGTAGATAAAGATATTTGAATTACTTTCAAAAAGGAACATTTCCAATAAAAATGTTTTGAAGGAAAATCAGCCCGCATTTGCCACAACATTTATAAGAACTCTTTCAAAACTGTTTAAGAAGTATCCTAGGATGCACCTCATGAGACTTGTGTGTTTGACTGACTTAATTATGATACTAAAATTCTAAATATAGTATAATAAAGAATGCCAACATATAATAATGACAAACATTTGACTGGTAGTTTATAGCATGTTTTCAGCATTCTGTTAAATATGTGATGTAATTTCTGATTTTTGGAGGTCTCATCTCCTGGTTGTTTTTGTGTAATTCTTGCTGCATTTGAATTTGGTTGCTCCAACCGGAGTGAGAGCCACAGAAAGGGCAGCAGTAGGGGAAGGAAATAGAGATGGAGGGGCATTTGTTGTCCCAGCAGGCCTTCTTTTGCTCTTTGTGTTCAACAGGCAGCTATTGTTTCTTTTGCTGAGTGCACATTGTCTCTTTCCTCTCTGGAACTGAACTCCATTAACAGACACACCCTCAATCCACATATAGACTAAAAAAATCTGTTCTCAGGGCACATTACATTAACACTACACATACTAAGTTTACACATCTTGTCATCATTTATTTACCGTCATGTCCTTCTAAAACCATATGGCTTTTCTTGTTTCTGTGTACACAAAATGACAAGTTAAACCAAATATCTGAGCTGCTGGTAATGAAGTTGTGGTCTGTGCGAAGTTGCAATATTCCTCTTCATTACAAGAGTCTTCTAAATCATATGATAGATTTGTGTGTTTTTTCTTTTGAAATCAAACATTAGATCCTGTTAGATTTGCCCTTGACATTCCTAAGCATTTATCTAAGACAAACCTCTCCTATGGTTTCTAGTGTGTGCGCAAACGCTTGAAAGTTTGAGAATAAAACACACAGGATATCCTTTCACTGGACATCAGGATATAAGACTGATAATATTGAAAAATGATTCCTGGCTTTGATAAACACTCTCTGCTAAAACAATGAAGATGGCAATAATGCTTCTTCTAAAAATACTTTAAGGTTGAAGTAGGGCTGGGCGATTTGGCAAAAAAATTAATCTAGATTTTTTTTCAGATCATTTGACAGATTCACGATTCCATTTTTGATTTTTTTTTACTAGTCAACTTAAAACGTAACTTAAAGGAACTAAAGTTTTAATCCAAGTGCACTAAAGGATAGTTATCAACATGGTATAAAATGGTATAATTCCCTTTTTTTTTTCTTTAAATTTCTATGCAGAAATTAGGCATTGTTAAGAAATATAGGTAGCCTAAATCTGAAAACTAGACCTGAATGTTCAGGCATTTTTATAATGTTTTGTTGTATTTGATTGTAGTTTAAGTACACAGTCATAATCTCATATCACGTGTTGAACCAAACAATTTAACTATTGTTTTTAACTATTCATAACATTATGTTTTGTTTAAAATTTAATTTGGTTTTTTGATTTGACTATTTTTGTCAATAATTTGTATAATGTATGCTATGATTGACTTCTTTTTACCATTCTTTAAAATCATTCTGTTTACATAAGTCATTACTAGTAGTTTACGTTTCTACTAGACATTGCGTACGTAGACTTTTAATAAGGATTTATAAATGAGACCCCAGGGGTGTATTCCAGAAAGCTGGATTAACTTACCATCAGATTAACCCTGAACTTACTCGGGGTATGTCGGTTCCAAAACACAGTTTAACAGTTAGTTCAATCAACTCGCTGAAAGTAACCCAGAGTTAACGCGCGCTCACGGTAACAACATAAAGGCATTTTCAATCGATCACAGATTTCACGAGTCACCATGGAAACGTCAGAGAACTTAAACGTTTTTAAATAAGAAATAACATTATAAACCAATACTTTCTGGCAAAATCAACATTTTATAATCGGCTTAGAAGTGCGTGATTATAAAACAGATAAAATTAATTAATTAAATAATTAATACAAACCTATTTTACCCCATTTAAGTCAAATATTATATGTTTCTCAACGAAAATACACAATATTATTTAAAAGCCTGTAAAAATAATCTTTGATTTTATATATGGATTTAAACATATGAATTATGAATATATTTTCCCTTATGAAAATTAACAATGGTTTTACTACAGTTAAAACCAAAAAACCAGAGTCGTATAATAATAGAGTTACGACACTCACATAGACGTCCGTTGTAAGAATGGAATGCGGAAGTAACAGCGTTTCATGTAGTGACCGGTAGTGACGCATAGTTCCAAACGCAGCACTGAAGCCCATTCATTTCAATGGCACCTGCTGGTAAATCGATGAAATTACCGTTTCTCTTTAGATTTTCGGACATTTTATTAATATAGTCAACAGTGATATTTTATGAACTCTGCTGTAGGTAATGATTATCGTTAATAATAACTAGTAAAATGTTTATATTTTAATGAGTTGTGTATAATGTGTGAATAATATAGATTTAATGGTTTAATATTTTATTACTGGTGGCCATCTACTTAATACTTATCTTTTTTATATATTACGAGTAACACTAGGGGGCAACAGCGACAAGCTATATGCCTTATAAGAAAGTCACACTGATTCACAATGCTGCTATGTGTTTTATTGTGTTTGGTAAGTAATACGAGTGATGTATCCTCGAAAATCATGTATAATTATATTAACATTTAATGTGTACTATAAATTAGGGATGCACCGATAGGATTTGTTTGGGCCGATACCCATGCCGATTTAAACAGACAACTTCTGGCCGATACCGATGCCGATATTAAACACTTGTATGCAATACTATACAGTTGGTCTATTAGCTAGTTTATTTCTGCATTAAATAATTTTTACTGAACATGGATTGGATCTAATTAAAATTCAACTGACCAACATAATAAGAGAGTCACTAATTAAGCTAAAACAAATATAATAAGACAGCATGACAACCTTCAAAGGTGGTTTTGCTATTCAGCATTTATTTGATAAACAACATTAACTCATTTTTTACATATAATGGATTTCTTTATGCAGTTAATTAATAAACAATCGGTATCGGCCTTTCTCATGCTATTGCCGATATGCCGATGGTTTCAAATTCATCAAAAATCGGCCGATAAATATCGGCAGCCGATACATCGGTGCATCACTACTATAAATACAATTAAATATGAATTTAGTGTGTTTCTGTTATGCTTCACTGTTACAAATAACCGCGTTGGCGATCTTTTTTATGATTTTAATATAGTAAAAGTGTAGGAATTATGTTTTTAGCAGATTGATAGCCATTTATATAGCCATATTTTTGCTACAAAAATAAATGATAAACTGTGTTGCTGTAGTTGGTATAGATAACCACAGTTATCTTTGGGTCACCATTAACTGTTTATCTTTATTAACTGATTAACTGTATTTCCATCACTCCCTAGTAAAAAAAAACGTTATAAACATAGTAAGTATCGTGATCAATTCACATTACAAGCTAATATTTACCTAAAATAGCTGAAAACCTATGCAAACAGATTGACAGCCCTGCTTGGTTTGGAACTGTAGAACGTTACATGAATCACGTGACCGCGCGGCGGCGAGATCAAAGCCTTTCGTAACTCTGTTATTATACGACTCTGCAAAAAACCATGGTTACAGTTAAACCATGGTTAGTGTAGTAAAACCATGGTTTTGCTGACAGTAATCAATGCACCAAAAAACATAGTTACTACAATTATACACCAATAAGACCATGGTTAATTTTCTTAAGGGTTGTGGAAAATAAAGTGCATAAATCTGGCTTATTTAAAGTTTTTTTTTTTTTAGATTGTATTGTGTAGGCATAAAATGCACTATGATAATATTTACTATATTGTACTTATTTCACTTCTGCTCCTTTGGGTGACCCTGTTTAGTTTTTGGACTTTCCATTGTATGACACTGTATCACCATCTTTTTAAACATTTACTTAGCTGATAAATGAACCCTCTTTTAATTGTAAAGCTTCCTTACACTCCTTACAGATTTTCAATAATTCTGTGTAATGCTTTTCAGTACACTACACTAAAAATGATCATTCATTTGCATTGGACAATTAGGATCTGCTGTGATAGAAGTGGAGAATAGAAATGTTACATTAGTGCCCATAGTAACATGTTGTAATATGTCCTGTATCATCTAATATAACCAAATATCTCAATTTCCCTTTGGCTCAAAAATGATAGGTCAGGAAAGCAGCTGCAAAAGGCCCATTTTAAAGAAAAAAAAGGTGATTTATAAAAAGACCAACTATAGATCAAATGTAGAGAGAGGGCTAAAGATCTGAAGTGCATGTTTAAGAAATAAATATGATACTATAAAAAATATTTATAATTTATTTCATTATGTACATGATTCTTACTGATAAAAGGAAATCTCTGACCACTATGCCATGTCTATGATTCAATGGTGTTTCAACAATGAGATCTGTGCTTTACCTGTGTCATTGTATGGGTCAGTGTTAAATGCACATGCCTCTCAGACACTGCAGGCAGGGGTAACTTCTGTCCCTCAGTAATTTTTATTATGATGGGCATCATGTGTTTCTATTTGTTATACCCATTTACTGTAACATTGCCACATTGTCACTTAAGTAACATATGTTAAGATTTCTGGCTCAGTAATGATTATGTATTTGCACACACATTTATTAGAACTTTAGATTCATCTCAAATTATCTAGTAAGTGAAATATGAGGTTATTTATGAATTGACAAAATTGATATGGAAATGTACTTTATTGTTAACATTAATTAACTGATGAAATTGTGTTTCATACATCCACTGATATTTGGAAATATTAATAATGGACATAATTAAATGTATAGTATTTAGTCTGAACACATATATGAATACATTTTTATTAAAAATGGGCATAACTAAATGTATAGTAATTAGTCCAATCACAAATATCAATCCATGTTATTAAAAAACGTGTTTCTTTAAAGAAAATATCATACATTTTCTAAGTCAGCAATAAATATTTGCAACTATAAATTAATAAAATAAATGCTTTAACATTGTTATATTATGCAAAATACATGCTTCCGCTGCATGGTCATAAGTACACGCATGCACAGACATCCTCCGGAGCCTTGTTTCATTATCTAAAATGAACTTACCCTGCAACATAACCTGCTCCGGAGCAGGTTATCTTCAGAGAGTCAGTTGCTATGGTTACTAACATAACCCAAAAGTTACCTCCGTTTTTGGAACCCAAAGCAGAGGTTATCGCTTACTTACTCCTAAACTTAACCGTGTAAGTCACATAACCAGCTTTCTGGAATACACCCCAGGTGTCTGATCTTGTTGATGATAATGATGCCATAATTGAAAAGGTAAATTTTTGTAGGTTGTTTTTATTATATTACTGTTAATACACTGCATCTACATTTGTACTATATATATATTTATACAACAGTTCTTTCTGGTTTTCGAATCTGATTGACTAAGAGCTATGCGATATTGTACTGATAACGACACAGTAACCGCTTCACCTTTCATATCATTCCGCCATCTAGTGAATGGAGGTCCTAAACAGGCTCATCTCTGAATGGAAAAACTACACGCACACAAGGACACACACAAACGCGCTGTTTTTAATCACTCTTCGTGTGTCTCATTAGTTCACTAGCTCGTAAATCTGTATGTGAATCCCAAGTTATTATTCCGTCAAAGATCAGCGCTCTTGGATGTTACATTACAGTTAATGGGATTAATGTCTTGTCACATCGTGTGGACGATTAACACTTGGAAAGAAGAATGTAAACACTCATTTTTTTCTGGAGCTATATCTCTTATCAGAACGCGAAAACACCGTGGAACTGCAGGTAAGCACCGCAGCTTTTAAATGTGGACATTGATCATTTATTTAATCGCGACGTGACTATTAAAACATTTTATGAGATATCGCCACTGATATATTTATAAGCAGCATGCAAAAACATCTCTCTGAAACTTATAAAAAACAGTTTTATATAGTACTGACAAGAACAAAGTTTAATAATAATCGAGTGCTCGTATCGCGTTAAGATGAAATGGTACACCAATAGTAACATTATATAAGTATAGTTTTATTAACTTTTACCTTGCACCAAAAAAATAACAACACAAAAGTCACTAAATATGAATAAGAAAACAAGTAATAGTTTTATCATGACACCAAATACTGCTGATTTGATCTCATTTTGACCATCAAAAACAAACAAGGCCAACATGAGAGCCAGGGGATCCCTGTCAGAGATGTAGCCCAATATAACTCCGTTGTTGTTTTCTAGTTTTCGTTTTTCAAACGTGTGCCGTCGAACTGTTGTATAAAAGCAATATCGCTCTCGGATATTGCGTGCCTCTGGCCTAATCACAGCCGTGATGATATAGAGCTATATCACACTCCTACTCGAGCGAATGTATGTAATCAGAACGGTGTAAAAAAAATAAAACGGTGTATTTATTAAAGATTACAAGGAAGTGACAGGACATGACAAAAGATGGTTACATAAAATAAAAACAGTAAGAATGGGCAACGTTACCTCTGCTTTCACATTTTGTGTTAAACTGAATATTAAAACTGCATTAGTTGCTAAAATTAGTTAACAACTTCAACCTTTCCTGCGAAACGCGCCAGTGTGATGACACGCGTCATCAACACCGACACTTTTCCACGCACGCTATTGGATGAAGGCAACAAATACGTCATGAACTTCGGACCCCAAACGTAGCTGCTTGCTCTATTCGCCGGGAAAATAACGTGGAGAAAGTTACCGATATTATAGTAATGTGCAAAGTATATAAGTGGCAACAATTTTTATTTGCTTTGTTGAAAAGCGTAGTGGTTACATTAAAAAAACTGGGTTATCCCTCACCAGAGATCGTCTGATAACACGAAATCACCCCTCTGTCCACCGTCTATCAATAGTCCCTAGTTTTGTAGTCCACTTTGTTCTAGAATGCTGGCATCATGTCAATGATTTAGGTGTCTTGAACAAACTTGAAAGAAAGAAAAGGCATCTGATTTTCCAAATACGAGGTCTTGTTGTGAAGCATCTTTACTCTTCCAGTGTTTTTTCTTATCAAAACCACAGCCACGCAAGCTTTTAATTAACGGACTAGCAGAGGATGGTTTCGATCCATCGACCTCTGGGTTATGGGCCCAGCACACTTCCGCTGCGCCACTCTGCTGATGCACAATGTTTATGGGTCTCAGTCAGTTCTTAGCTTTTTAGGCAACTTTGTTCTAGAATACTGGCATCATGTCAAGGAGTCAGGTGTCTTGAACAAACTTGAGAGAAATAAAATACATCTAATTTTCCTAATATGAGGTCTTGTTGTGAAGCATCTTTACTCTTCCAGTGTTTTCTCATTAAAGCCACAGCCATGCAAGCTTTTAACTAAAAGACTAGCAGAGGATGGTTTCGATCCATCGACCACTGGGTTATGGGCCCAGCACGCTTCCGCTGCGCCACTCTGCTGATGCACAACGTAGATGGGTCTCAGTCAGTAGGCCCTAGTTTTGTAGGCCACTTTGTTCTAGAATGCTGGCATCATGTCAATGATTTAGGTGTCTTGAACAAACTTGAGAGAAATAAAATACACGGATTTTCCAAATATGAGGTCTTGTTGTGAAACATCTTTACTCCTCCTGTGTTTTTTCTTATCAAAGCAACGCAAGCGTTTAACTAAAGGACTAGCAGAGAATGGTTTCGATTCATCGAACTCTGGGTTATAGGCCAGCACGCCTCCGCTGCGCCACTCAGCTGATGCACAATATAGATGGTTCTCAGTCAGTAGTCCCTAGCTTTTTAGGCCACTGTGTTCTAGAATACTGGCATCATGTCAAGGATTTAGGTGTCTTGAACAAACTGGAGAGGAAATAAAATGCAGCTGATTTTCCAAATATGAGGTCTTGTTGTGAAACATCTTTACTCTTCCAGTGTTTTTTCTTGTCAAAGCCACGCAAGCTTTTAACTAAAGGACTAGCAGAGGTTGGTTTTGATCCATCGACCTCTGTGTTATGGGCCCAGCACGCTTCCGCTGCGCCACTCTGCTTATGTGCAAGGTCAATGGGTCTCAGTCAGTAGTCCCTAGCTTTGTAGGTCACTTTGTTCTAGAATGCTGGCATCATGTCAAGGATTCAGGTGTCTTGAACAAACTTGAGAGAAATAAAATACACAGATTTTCCAAATATGAGGTCTTGTTGTGAAACATCTTTTCTATTCTGTGTTTTTTCTTATCAAAGCCACAGCCATGCAAGCTTTTAATTAAAGGTCTAGCAGAGGATGGTTTCAATCCATAGACCTCTGGGTTATGGGCCCAGCACGCTTCCGCTGCACCACTCTGCTGATGCACAGTATAGATGGGTCTCAGTCAGTAGTCCCTAGCTTTTTAGGCCACTTTGTTCTAGAATGCTGGCATCATGTCAAGGATTAAGGTGTCTTGAACAAACCTGAGAGAAATAAAATGCAGCTGATTTTCCAAATATGAGGTCTTGTTGTGAAGCATCTTTACTGTTCCAGTGTTTTCTCATTAAAGCCACAGCCATACAAACTTTTAACTAAAGGACTAACAGAGGATGGTTTCGATCCATCGACCTCTGGGTTATGGGCCCAGCACGCTTCCGCTGCCCCACTATGCTGATGCACACTATAGATGGGTCTCAGTCAGTAGTCCCTAGTTTTGTAGGCCACTTTGTTCTAGAATGCTGGCATCATGTCAATGATTTAGGTGTCTTGAACAAACTTGAGAGAAGTAAAATACACTGATTTTCCTAATATGAGGTCTTGTTGTGAAGCATCTTTACTCTTCCAGTGTTTTCTCATTAAAGCCACAGCCATACCAGCTTTTAACTGAAGGACTAGCAGAGGATGTTTCGTTCCATCAACCTTTGGGTTATCGGCCCAGCACGCTTCCGCTGTGCCACTCTGCCAGAGCACAATGTGGATGGGACTCAGTCAGTAGTTCCTAGCTTTGTAGGCCACTTTGTTCTAGAATGCTGGCATCATGTCAATGATTTAGGTCTCTTGAGCAAACTTGAAAGAAAGAAAAGGCCTCTGATTTTCCAAATATGAGGTCTTGTTGTGAAACATCTTTTCTATTCTGTGTTTTTTTCTTGTCAAAGCCACAGCCATGCAAGCTTTTAATTAAAGGACTAGCAGAGGATGGATTCGATCCATCGACCTCTGGGTTATGGGCCCAGCACGCTTCCGCTGCGCCACTCTGCTGATGCACAACGTAGACGGGTCTCAGTCAGTAGTTCCTAGCTTTGTAGGCCACTTTGTTCTAGAATGCTAGCATCATGTCAAGGATTAAGGTGTCTTGAACAAACTTGAGAGAAATAAAATACACTGATTTTCCAAATATGAGGTCTTGTTGTGAAGCATCTTTACTCTTCCAGTGTTTTTTCTTATCAAAGCCACGCAAGCTTTTAACTAAAGGACTAGCAGAGGATGGTTTCGATCCATCGACCTCTGGGTTATGGGCCCAGCACGCTTCCGCTGCGCCACTCTGCTGATGCACAGTATAGATGGGTCTCAGTCAGTAGTCCCTAGCTTTGTAGGCCACTTTGTTCTAGAATGCTGGCATCATGTTAATGATTTAGGTGTCTTGAACAAACTTGAAAGAAAGAAAAGGCATCTGATGTTCCAAAAACGAGGTCTTGTTGTGAAACATCTTTTCTATTCCTGTGTTTCTTCTTATCAAAGCCACAGCCATGCAAGCTTTTAATTAACGGACTAGCAGAGGATGGTTTCGATCCATCGATCTCTGGGTTACGGGCCCAGCACGCTTCCGCTGCGCCACTCTGCTGATGTCAAG